>NC_137115.1:47435970-47650970 GCF_949357685.1 Gobio gobio
AGGTAGATAGACAGACAGGTGGATGGATGGATAGATAGATAGATAGATAGATAGATAGATAGATAGATAGATAGATAGATAGATAGATAGATAGATAGATAGATAGATAGATAGATAGATAGATAGATAGATAGATAGATAGATAGTAGGGATGCCACAATTCTCAATATAATATTGAACCGTTCGGTACGGCATTCACGGTTCAATACGCGCTTGTGAATTGCGGTTTTTCGGTTTTGCATTGAATTAATTATTTTTCTGCAAATTCTATAATTTTCCTCCATCCCAATACTGAACAACGCGACATACATTCACATCACACGTTAGTGGTTGAGTTATACTCACGGAACACTAGTTATTCACAATCAGGAACGTTCATTATTTGCATGCGTTTTAAAGCCTTGCCGGTTCATTCGCTTGCGCGGTTTTAACATGCGCTTTTCCGAGCGGGTGCACTAAACGCCTGTCAAACATGTGATTACAGGACTAAGTAGTCGTCTTACTGCGCTAATACTGTCAAATACACACAAGGAAGGTTAACATAAACACAGTTGGATATGTCTAAAGTGAAAGTAAAATCGCGTGTGTCTATTAGATGCACGGAGGTCTTACATTGACAGCAGGCAGCCTAGTGAACACGCTGTACTTAAAGGGACAGTTCACCTCTAAAATTATGTCATTATTTACTCACTCTAATATTGTTCCAAACCTGTATTCATTTCTCGATGACAGAATTTTCATTTTTGAACGAACTATCCCTTTAATGTTAATACAACAACAAAAGACAAAGAGAAAATCACTCACTGCTCTTGACTGAAAAACTAATACAGTAGCTTTAATAAGAATCAATGTATATTTTATAGTGAAGTCTATGTAGTGTATTATTTTTACATTTATTCATTCAATTTCATACTTAAATGCTGCTGTACAGCTCTGAGCTGCCAGTGTAAATCTTTATATATATTTATTTTATATTATACAATACACTAGGAATGTGTACAAGGTTTTTTTTTTAAGTAAAGTTTAAAGTTTAAGTAAGGTTTTTCAATTATTTTAAAATAAAGAAAGAGTATTGCAATAAAAAATAGTCTTTTTTCTCCTTAACCTCTTTCTGTTCCTGTCGCCTAAGAATAGAATAACAAAAAAACAAACCGAACCGAAAACCGTGGTTAAAAACCGAGGTATGTATTGAACCGTGGACTAACTGTATTGTTGCATCCCTAATAGATAGATAGATAGACAGACAGGTAGGTAGATAGATAGATAGGTAGACAGACAGACAGAGGTAGATAGATAGATATATAGATCGACAGACAGGTAGATAGATAGACAGACAGACAGACAGACAGACAGGTAGATAGATCTGATTTAACAAAATATTTAAAAAAAAATTCTGTTGCATTATTTTCCTGTTTAACACTGTGTAGCTGCTTTGAAACAATCTGCATTGTAAAAAGCGCTATATAAATAAAGTTGACTAGATAGATAGATATATAGATAGAAAGACAGACAGACAGACAGATAGATAGATAGACAGACAGATGGTCATAGAGTCACCTGATGAGGATGATGACAGAGGGTGTCTGGGCCATTGCTCCGATCATACTGCAGGCACAGATCACACACAGGAAGGTGAGGAAGGCCTCCTGGCAGCCGGGCCGCGGGCATTTTCCTGGCACAGCCGTGGCAAACTCATTGTATTCAGAGATGCATGCGCACCTCGTCAGGTTCTGCTAAAACACATGATCACGGTCACTACACAAACGTATGTGTTCATATTCTACTCATAAAATAAAATAGTAATTATGCTAATATTTTTGCCTTCTGACTTATGCAAATATTTAGCCTAGAAATCTAGACGCACCCTAACGGCAGCAAATGTAATTTGCAGCCAGGGTTGTCTAGCAACTCTCCGTTGGCTTGGGAGCTGGAAAAAACAAAATCTGGTCAGGCCAATCACATCGTGTATAGAGTCGATGGGCGGGCTTAACATAATGACGGCAGAGTTGTGGTGGTTCCGCGTGCTACTCGTAAACAAAGAAGCTGGCGAACAGCGGTCTTTCAAATCGGCTTTGGCCGCGACTCTGGAAGACTTGAGTTAAGCTTTTCTTTGAGAAAAGAACAAAGAACGGCACTGAAGTGCTTAAGAATTCTTAAGAAAGGAAGATGTGTTCGGAGTTTTGCCGACCGGATACGGCAAAATTTTAATCTATCAACTAGCTCCGCTTCACCTTCTTCGTTGCTCTGGTTGTTTGTAGCGCTATCCTATTGCGTGCAGAGGGAATTTGAAAAACAACCGTTTATCCCGCCCCTCGGATTGAGCCCTGCCAATGCTGTGTTCCCAGACCCAACATCTCGATGTTGGTCTGGCTTGTCAGGCTAGCAAATACTATAATAATAATAATAATAATTTATATGAAAACATTCTACACCGTATATTCTACCATTCAACATTGAAAGAAAATTAGCGTTTATCTTAAAATAATAATAAAAAATAATGTAAATATTAAATGGACTGGTATAAAATAAATGATCCATTATTAGCTGTCTAAACGTACTATAGTCACTTTTATCTACAGGGAACTGATGCACCCACGAACCCTGGCAGGGACAGGCTCATTAAACCCACCAGTTGGTATATTCATGTCATGAGCCAGTGCTCAATTATGATAATAGTTGTGACTGTTGTCTTGGAATCATCTATTCCAGTTTGAACCATTCGCTTTGTATGGTAATGAGCGCAGAGGCCCATATTGCAGTGGCCATTAAGATGCCTGGCAGGCAGAACGCCGGGTCCTTTCTGACATACTGTATATCTGTGGGCTTCAGTTCTAATGACCCGCGCTGGACATGTGCTGGAAATGAGCGGAGAGCGAGAAAAGCAGCCATAGTATGCGACAGCAAATAGGACAGAAAGAGGGAGAGACAAACGCTGTGTTGGAAATGAGATGGGTAATGACCTGAGAGCGAGGAGGTGGTGGTAGTCCAGTGCTGATGGCTCTGGTGCAGCCAGCGAAACAGGAGGACAAGTAGGTCACACCATTGGAGCCACAAACGGGGCTAACGGATGAAGTGTAGCAGTTGCAATGACTCATGCAGGGGACTTCCGGCTTCTGGCCTACTTGCAGTGTCCTATATACACACAAACACACATTCACCTGTTTGAATCCAGTTCCTTTGTGCTGCTATCTATATATTTACAGTCTCCGAGTTCACCTAAGGACTGCCTAAGCTTCAGGATTTACACCCCTGTTTGTTTAACAGCCCAGATGGAATTATTTTCTTTGTTTCTTCTCATTTTGAGGGAAAAGCCATTAAAGTGCAATATTATACACAGAAATATTGAATGACCACTAAATGGGTCTGTGTTTTGAGTCTGAACAAATTGGAGCGGCACTGATATCTTGTTCGCGGGTGAACTGAATGAACTGGGACATCTTGTTCGTGAACAAACTGAATGAACTAACTAAACATCTGCTGACCGACTGACCAAGAGGAGGAGTGTAGTTCATTCAGTTCATCAGTCGTATACAGATAAGAATTAAGACTTATGACTATATGATGTGACTGAAACTCTTAATTTAACTTAATATTTTCCTTTTTTTCCAAGTCATGAAAACTCAACTTTTGTTGGTTTCACAAATATTGTTCTGCTATTTAAAAAACAATAATCTGTATTAAATTAGTAAATATAATAAAAAATAAAATAGACAACTTTTCTGCAAATAATTTGCACAAAAAAAAAAATTCTGTATTAGACAGTTAGATAGATAGGTCGATAGAACGATCAATAGATAGATAGAAATAATGATAGATAGAGTGATAGATAGAAAGAATGATAGAACGATAGATAGATAGATAGAGTGATAGATAAATAGATAGATGACAGACAGGTAGATAGATAGAGTGATAGATAGATAGGTAGATAGAACGACCAATAGATAGATAGATAGATAGAAATAATGACATAATGATAGATAGAGTAATAGATAGAAAGAATGATAGAACGATAGATAGATAGAGTGATAGATAAATAGATAGATGACAGACAGATAGAACGATATATAGATATAGAATTATAGAATGATAGATAGAACGATCGATAGAAAGAATGATAGAACGATAGATAGAGTGATATAGATAGAAAGAAAGATATATAGAGCGATAGATAGATAGATGACAGAACGATAGATAGATTAGTAAATATGATCATAAACAAATGATATTAAAGTATATAGTAATAAAAAAGGGAAATAGAAAATATTTTATTTAAAAAATATATATTAAAATAATTTTTTATATTAAAATTATATTACAAAAAGAATAGTACAAATATTTTTTTTTCTGCTAATAATTTCTAATGAAAAAAATATAGAACTGGTTTCTTTGAGAGGAACATGCAAAAAATCTTTTTGCTAACCAGATTTAAAACAGAGTGATGGGTGTATGAGCTCTGTGTGAAACCTGTGGAGTTCTAGAAGCACAGGCTCCATGTGGGCTTGGAAAATAAACTGGGATGTATTACTTATCCGTTCTCTCCTATTCCCCTGAAATACTCAAAAGTATCCAGTCATCCATGCATTCTACACAAAACTGGAGGTTTCAGCATGTAGACCTGTCATCCTCTACCCTCTCTGCAAAGACTGAATAAATGGCACAAAAAATAACAAGGCTGTGAGAAGAAAAAAGCAGCTGAGCCGTCCGTACTCGTTGCCATAGGCGACGGTCACCCCAGCGACAGGTCCTGTGTCACAGCCCAGGAAGAGGAAGGACACGTAACAGGCAGTGGAGATCAGATTGACCAGCATGGCCATTCGTATGGCTCCCAGAGCAGACAGGTTCAGCTTCTTCACCAGCAAACCTCCCAGGAATATACCCAGACAGGCACAGGGGATGGCCGTCATCCCTGTTTACCAAGACAGAATCATGTGTTACATAGAAACAAAGCTTTGCTGTTTATACCCTTTATCTTTCAACTTTTGTCTTGTATTGCAGCCACTTCAGATGTTGATAAAGCACGTTTACTGTAGTATTCCAAAGTAAGTCAACTTTGGATGAAGTCTTTGCTAAACAAATAAATGCAAATGTTATAATTATAAATGATAATTTGCGTACTTTCAGGTTTACTGTATAAAAAGACAAATGTGTCAAGATAAAGGAAGCTCCAAAAGTTTGAGACCACATTGAAAATCTGGGGTTCGAAATTGCTAAAAATAATTTTCAGAAAACATTTTCTTTTAAAACTGTTCTGCTAATAATAAATAACTAAAACTATTAAATTAGATGCATGAAATAATGAAATAAATTGTATTAAATTAGAAACAAATAGGGAAATATTATCTAAATAAATAAAAATATTCTACTAATTATTTGGGGGAAATTAGTGAATAATAATGCTGTTAAATCGATGAATCACATCCAACATAAAATTTGGTAAATATATAATATACATGTGTGTGTGTGTGTTTATTTATATATTTATATATATATATATATATATATATATATATATATATATATATATATATATATATATATATATATATATATATATATATACATACACACACACACACATACATACATACTGTATATATACACACACACACACACACACACACACACACACACACACACACACACACACACACACACACACACATACGTATGTATATATATATATATATATATATATATATATATATACTGTATACACACTGTATATACACACACACACACACACACATTATATATTTACAAACTTTATGTTGGATGTGATTCATCGATTTGACAGCACTATTATTTACTAATTTGTATGTAAATACAAATGTATATGTAAGTACACTGTATTTACACACACACACACACACACACACACACACACACACACACACACACACACACACACACACACACACACACACACACACACACACACACACACACACACACACACACACACACACACACACACACACACACACACACACACACACACACACACACATTTATATACACACATTTATATACACTGTATACACACACACATATATATATATATATATATATATATATATATATATATATATATATATATATATATATATATATATATATATATATATATTTACAAACTTTCATGTTAGATGTGATTAATTGTGATAAATCGATTTGACAGCCCTAGTAAATAATTATAGTAATAATAAAAATAGGGGAAAATATAACTTTTTCTGTTATTATTTTGCAATAAAATGGGTATTAGAAAAACAATACTAATAATTTTAATTGTATTGCAAATTAAATTAGAAAAAAATTAAGCTAATACTTTGAAAAATTATTAGAAAAATTGTATTAGAAAACATGAATTGTTTAAAAAAATGAAAATAATAATAATAAAAGTAGGAAATAATAACTTTCAACTAAAAAAAAATAGACATTAATTTTCACAGAATTTTGAAGCACACGGTATGCGTGTATGTGCAGGGTCACCGTGATTTTGCCAAGTAACATATTTCTTTGATCCTGGAACAACATTCCTGTCCTAACCATATCTCTACCCCTAAACCATAACTTACCCCTAAAATCAGAGGTGAGTGATAGGCGAACAACACTGATGTAGAAGCACTCATTCTTGTTGTAAGACTAAACTTGACGTAAACTGTAAACTTGTCCCTCAAATCTGATTGGATGATTGGAATGTTGTTCCAGGATCAACAAAGATGTTGCTCCAGGAACATGTTGTTAGTGAAATCACAGTGCATCCAGTATGTGCTTTATACACACCCAACAGCTGGTTAGCAGAGGAGGTGGTGAGGTTGAACTGCTGCTCCAAATATTTGCCCAGGAAGGCAGCAAAGCCGGCGACAACAGCAATCTCCATACAGGCAGCTAGGACAATACACGTGAACACTGGGTTTGACAGCAGGTGCTTGGTCACCTTGGGAATAACTGGAGTGGAAAAGAAAGAGACAGAAATGAGTGGTGAAGAGATGGGAGGGGGAAAAGAGACGGAGAGAGTTATGTAAGTGAGTCCAAAATACAGAGTAATGACGGACTAGTCTAGTCTAAAACATTCACTAAATGTTAAGATTGACATTTGTTGGACTTGAATGAAGAAACAGACGATTTATGATGCAATCAACAGACATTCACCCCCTAATTTCACGTCTAAAGTGCTGCAGAGTTGTGGCTACATTCTGAGGAGACGTCATTTTGATTGATTTATTTGACAGATGTGTCGGAGACCGCATTCATACCAGATGGCAAAACCTTGAAAAAGGCATCAACCATGTAGGACAAAACAGCTGCCTGCATTATTGAAAGTATGCCTTTAGCTTGTGCTGCCATGGCTACTGTGCTAGTAATGCATCATGTTAGCTAGTATGTAATCAGATCTTACATGATTGATGGCTGCTGTTGAACCAAATGAGAGCCTTACAAGCATAGCACAATACCAGCATAACAATTACTCTATTTACAGACAAACAGACGAGCCACAAGAAAGGCAGTGTGGACAGTTAGAATGTAAAAAGTCTTTCAGGCTGAAAGCTTTGCTCCTTTTTCATGTCTGGCTGGAAAACATATTTAAAATCTTGACTCCAATAACCAGACTGAAAACAGAAAATATAAAAAAGAAATCAAATTCAAAATGTGAACAAAAACTATAGTGGGGATGTCACGAGTACCGAGACTTCGGTGCCAAGTCGGTACTGAAATTATAAAAATGTGACGATACCAGCATTTCTGTAGTACCGGTAGTACCGACTCCCAAGTATATTCGGTTCCTGCAGCTGCGTTCAGTGGCTTCAGTGTTTATCTAAGCGCAGGGCTCCAGGCTGTAGCCGAATATATACGTCAAAGTTGTGGATATGAGGACACGAACGCATAAACCATCACTTCATGAGAATTTAACGTTTCATATGAGAAAACGGTCATATCATGAACTGACACTCAAAGGTCTTAACGGAAACCCGTCAAAATAAAAATTTGGTTTAAATTTGTTTAAATTGACAGAATATATCAGGCTACTGTTGTAGCCTACAGTAGGTTTATGGTTTTGGTACCACAACTTTTTGGATTTTGGGGGGAAATCTGGAATTTAAATATCATATATTTTGTTTTCTTAATTCATGTTCCTATTCTTATTGCACATGATTAATCCATGCACGATACGCCAAAGAAAATATTTCTTAATAATCTTTTATTAAAATGTAATGAGTAAATCAGTCAATCAGCTAATCAATCAAATTTTCACCCTCTCACTGCTATAAAATAGCTTAAAGGGTTAGTTCACCCAAAAATGAAAATTGTGTCATTAATTACTTACCCTCATGTCGTTCGACACCCGTCAGACCTCCGTTCATCTTCGGAACACAAAGGAAGATATTTTAGTTGAAATCCGATCGCTCAGATTGGCACAATGCACGGTACACTCTCACTCCATAAAAGGTACTAAAGACGTCGTTACAAAGTCCATCTCACTACAGTGGTTCTACAATAACTTTATAAAGCGACGAGAATAGTTTTTGTGCGCAAAAAAACCCTAAATAATGACTTATTTAGTGATGACCGATTTCAAAATAATGCATCATGAAGCTTCAAAGCGTTATGAATCAGCGAGTCGAATCATGATTCGGATCGCGTGTCAAACCGCCAAACTGCTGAAATCAAGTGACTTTGGTGATTCAAACCGCTGAATCGACTCACTGATTCATAACGCTTCGAAGCTTCATGATGGCTTGTTTTGAAATCGGTCATCATGATATAAGTCGTTATTTAGGGTTTTTTTGCGCACAAAAACTATTCTCGTCACTTTATAAAGTTTTTGTAGAACCACAGTAGTGAGATGGACTTTGTAACGACGTCTTTAGTACCTTTTATGGGTCTTGAGAGTGTAAAGTGCATTGTGCCAATGGAGGCCTTTCAGAGCCATCAGATTTCAACTAAAATATCTTCATTTGTGTTCCGAAGATGAACGGAGGTCTGACGGGTGTCGAACGACATGAGGGTAAGTAATTAATGACAGAATTTTCATTTTTGGGTGAACTAACCCTTTAACCAGTCTCGGTTTTCAGTAAAAAATTTTTAAAACAAGCCTTAAAAGGTACACTATGTCACTTTTTTTTTTGTTCAAAATTAACGTTAATACATCATCAATCCTTCTTCCAAAACCCGTTTTCTCCTACTGTGATTCACTATAGTAATGTATAGACCGTTTATATTTTAGACCTGACATGATGGTTTTCGAGGGAAATTGCGTACATGCGTGTCTCGTCATATCCGTAATAGAGAAAAGTTGCTC
This sequence comes from Gobio gobio, assembly GCF_949357685.1. Lineage (NCBI taxonomy): Eukaryota > Metazoa > Chordata > Actinopteri > Cypriniformes > Gobionidae > Gobio > Gobio gobio. The sequence goes on from NC_137115.1 coordinate 47,445,272, forward strand.
CGCCTACTTTGACGTATGGTGTGGGAGTGGCGTAGGTTTGTTGCCACAATGAGCGAGAAAGTTTGACGTGGAGCACGACTGAATCTGCAACCTCCGGGGAATCACCCGTTTTAAACAAATGCCGAACAGAGGAGAGTCTGCTGGCAAAAAAAGAACGACAGAGCTCGTAATAAAACAAGAATCAACATTGGCTTGGCTTTTCGGAGATGGCGTGAGCTGAGGAATGCATTTATCGCCGACATTTAACGACCCTCGTGACTAAACAAAGGTCGTCAATGTGAGTGTGCACACACCAACGAGCAAACGGCAGGTGTATACTGTCTCTCATCTTCTGTGTGACAAGCAAATGTCAGAAGCGTGAGTGGCGCAGCACCACCTTGTGTACCGGGAGCGCCATCTACTGAATTTGCACGCCTGTGAAAATCGCTTGGGTATGAACACAAAAACTTCTTAAGGCTGCGTTTACACTGGCACAAAAAAAATCTGATTTTTCACATATGACAGATGTGTACACGCGTGTAAACACAAAAATGAACATAAGATCAGATTTTTTCGCATTCCCATCTGAGCCAACTCACCCAACTTCCAAATGTGGTTTTAAATCAGCTACATATCTGATATCTGGACATTCGACCTACGTCTAAACACCAATATCTGATTCCCCATTGAATTCCAAGCCACCACAAGGCGAGGACGACTCGTTTGCCCACAAAGGTAGTTTTTTTAATGTTGTATTATGAAGCAGACGTGCCTGTATGAAAACGTTCAGGAGCTGGTTTTCAACCTCTGCCCCATGAGTTTTATAAATAAAAGAGCTTCACTACTGAAAGCTATATTATATTTCTCCACGATGAGTGATAACTTCACTGTAATTAAACCAATCTCTCTCTCTCTCTCTCTCTCTCTCTCGTTATAATTAATTCAAATTCATTAAAAAAATGAATGCAAAACATCCATGACAGCTGTTATCTTGTCCATGCTGGCAAATAATCATGGGCACATGATTTGCATTATTTAAACATTTTAATAGCATGGCCATTTAAAACCAGAGGCTCTACCAAAGAGTTAGAATTATCTAAACATATTTACATTTTTGCATGATTTTGTAATGCACTTAAAAGACTAGTAATTCACATACTATAACTGCACATATTATAATCTGCACATTTTCTATAGCACTTAAAAAAAGGTATAAAACCCAACTGCCAGTTGATGAGGGTGAGGATGAGGTGTCATACTGTGACGAGGAAGATGAGCTCATCTGGCAGGGGGAGAGTGAGGGTGAGATCGAAGATGGAGATGAGGATGAAGATGGATATGATAACTTGATATGATGGTTTGGTAATAGTTGTGTTCCACGATGGTGGAATGTGGCCTGAGAGCAACAGCTGAATTTGAATGGTTACTTTTAATCAAATTTGAAATTTGTAATGCATTAAAAACTGGAGACTGGTGTTTGTTCAAGTTGTTCATGTTTTCAATAAATATATTTCTTTTTTTCTACATGAAAATGTCAAATGTTTCAATTTGTCCATTGTGGTACAATGTTGCCTTGAGGAAATATATATATATATATAAAAAAAATATTGATATTGTTATAGTATTTTTTTCCTCACTGATATCATATTGATAGTTATTAGGTAGGATAATAGTAGGTAGGATAGTTAGTAGGATAATATCTCTTTCGTTCTTTAGTTATGAGAAAGAACCATATTCATCGTTTTTAACCGCTAAAGGGACACAAGTTACATAACATAGTGTACCTTTAATATCTCACGGTGTTGTTTCTTGTTGCAAAAACATTCTGCACAAATACTCTTAAGAACAATGTTTTACAACCACCTGACTTCAGTCTGTTATGTAACTTTTCACAATCCAACTGATTCCTGAATTCTGTGAATATGTGAGTTTTCTAGAAACGCCTGCGGGCGTAGATTCCGTGTGGGCCCACTAATAAGTAAGACTTAACTCTAATTGTCTAATTGCCTCCTCAGTGTACCATTAAGTATAATTACCTAGACTTTTGATTAGAGGAACGTGTCCGGTACAGTTTAAACAGATTTAGGCAGAACAAGCCTTCAATTTGCAAGACCAAAAGAAAAAAAAGACCACCATCAGGTGTTTGTCACTAGCATTTCTTCTTATTCTTTAAAGACAAATGTAACCTTATTCAGCTAACGCATCACATGGTGACTTTGGAGGTCTTAGATTTAAAGGGAAGCATTTAGCGGTTGTGTAACTGTGTGTATAGTGAGTAGCTGGCACTGAGACCTCGGAGTTGTTGGCAGCAGGACAGGCTGTTGGTGTTGGGCTGGTAGCTCTGCAGGGCTCCATTGCTGGCCTTGGTTTTCTCATAATCCGGGGGTAAAGATGAGGGCAGCATGGCCTGTTCAATCTCAAGACCTGCCTCCACCTCCTTGCAGGGCAGAGACTGGGGGAAACCAAACATGAAGAGGGACGAGAAGAAGAGTAAGGCACCGCAGAGGAGAAAGCCGCCCCACCATGCACCGATCCAGCGGGGGTCGTCAGGAGTGATGTTCAGCATAGCTGAGAAAAGCAAATACAGGATGGTAAATAAATAAATAATATGTAGAGGAATGATAATTCACACGTGTAGACATTTGAGAAAACCCACTTCTAAAACAAAAAAAACGACATGATGCAATTCACAGACATCAAAACAGAGTCATTGAACTATTCGCTATGTGTTATTCTGCTACCAATCTTTGTCCTGAGAGATATTTGATGCAATGGGTCGGGTTTAGCTGAAATCCCTTACAAAATAAGTATACTTCAAGTTCATTTTAAGTAAAGTTGAAGTATATTTTTATGTAGTAAGTATACTAATTAATGTACTAGTAGTAGTAGTGTACTTGTAAGTGTACTATTACAATACTTTTCGGGACTAAATTGGCCCTCTTTTTAGTGTATAAAAATATACTTTTAAGTATACTACTATAAGTGTAACCGTAGTAAACTTTGAGTAAATGTTTTCGTTTGTTCTGCAACTATACCACAAGTGCACTTATAGGTGGACTAATAGTTTACTAGTTAAATACTTGTAGCACATTTTTAGTGTATGAAAGTACACTTTGAAGTATACTCAGTAAACTACTAGTTTAGCAGTTTTACACTGCAAGTATATTTATGAGGTTTCTTTATAAATCAAATTAAATCAAGCAATGTTAAGTTAAGACACTAAGACAGAATGTAAAACTATGTTAGAGCATTTAATATACTATTTAATACTTAATTATAGTTTTAAGTATATCTCGATCAAAACATTGAGTAGAAGTGTACTAAAGTGTAATTTTAAAGGCCCCATATTGCACACCTTTCTGGAGTTTTATTTTAGGTGTTGATGTCCTTAAGAATATATATTTGCGGTATATATTTTTACAGCTCCTTTCTCACAGGTTGATTTTGGCCTGTCTAATTCATATTCATGAGCCTCTCTTCTGATTGGCCTGTTGTTTTCCGAAACTATGGTAATGCTGGGCTCTCAAGTCAGCGGCCATGGGCGGGGCATGAGGAATGTGATGTCACATTCCTCAGAGAATCAAAAGGGCTTGTCTAATGAGACTGCTTTGGTTTAATGGGGATTAAAAATAAGGAGTGGTTGGATTTGTATCATTGTAGGGTGGTTGTGTTCACACACAGGCACGTGCAGAGGGGGGGGCTTTGGGTGCTCGAGCCCCTGCCCTTTTTCAAAATGAATCAAAAGTGCCCCTCTCAGACAAATATCAATGATAATATCGTGGTCAACAAAACTAAATAAATGTGATTATTATAACATGACAATGTATACAATAGTAACGAAACGGCTCAAAAGTCGGACAATTTCTGTTGAGGCGTTGCCATAACGCGTTGCTATGGATCGCGTGCGTTTTGATTGACAGCTGATTTTCCTCTGTTCGGAAGCGACTCTCGAGCCAAATATGGTCCTTTCAGAGAGTGTGTGGCCTTACGGGAAAAAAAGTAAACCAATATTTTTTTTCATCCATAATCAGAGCTAATGTGTTGACTTAATTACAAATCTATATATTATAAATTTTAAAGTATTACACAATTCACCAATGCCCGTTTGTCATGTATATACACCAACCAATCGTGATCTGGCTAAGCAAGTTCAAATTCCATTGGGCGATGTGAAGCGGTAATTTTCTGTTCTTATTCATAAATCGGTTGAAAATTACATGGACAGACGAACTAACGTTTGTGGAACGATTTCCTGCGGTTTGTCTCATTTTATAAATTGCATCACTGACAAAATGAATTTTAACAGACAACAAACAAATCCCTGCACAAAACCACAGCAGCAGCAGCAGCAAACGTCGCATTAATGGTAAGTGTTAAATTCACTTGTATTTATGTATATTGATACACCATTTACCATTTCATGAAACTATCAAAGTTAACAAAAACCAAGTGCCACCGGCATACAGGCCTATTATGTGAAGATACGTGAAAGGACTTTATTATATTACCATTTTTGAATATTATGCAGCATTATGAAAGTCTCTTATGTTCATCAAGCCTGCATTTATTTGATAAAAAACAGCAATATTGTGAAATATTATTAAAATAATGTTTTTCTATTTTAAAATATAATTTATTCCTGTGATCACAGCTGTATTTTCAGCCTCATTACTCCACTCTTCAGTGTCACATGATCATTCAGAAATCATTCTAATATGAGGATTTAATGTCAATGATTGAAACTGTGATACTATTTTCAAGATTCTTTGATTAATAAAAAGTTAAAAAGAACACAATATAATAATATTTCACAATATTAGGCTACTGTTTTTTTCTGTATTTTTGATTAAATAAATGCAGGCTTGATGAGCATAAGGATATATATATATATATTTACATATTGCCCCTTTTTTACATTTGAGCCCCTGCCCCTGAAGAACTCTCTGCACGGCCCTGTTCACACATTATATCCAAACACCTTGAAAAAGTGGATTTTGCATAATAGGTGACCTTTAAGTATATTTCTAAGAAGTACATAAAAAGAAGACTTTACTTTATTCCATATTTGTAGTCTTATTTTTAGTTTAAAAGAAGCACACTTGAATAAACACTCTTTTTGTAAGGGATAACCAAATATAAATACAATTTTTCTTAATAAATGGGGGTGTCCACTTACTTTTGACAACATAGTGCATCAGCAAGTAAGAATGTTTATCCCAAGTGTGAAAGTGCTTGATGTGTAAAATGAAAGCCGAATTCTCTGTACTTTTCTTTCTCAGTGATCCACTCGCTGATTATTGATCATGAAAGTGAGACTGAATTTGAGACCTTGTGCTTTCAATTATTCAACAGAAGCAAGAGCCTTGTCGGAAAGAAAACAAAATGCTTTGCAGCAGTTTTCTCTTGTTCTAAACTGAGTGTTTGTGTTGTATTTGGATAAAAAGAGAATGAACTGAAACTCACTTGTGTCGATGAGCAAAACATCCACATAAAAGTTGGTACAGACAGATCCCAGGATGAAGCCGCAAGCAGGTCCAAACACTAGTGTGGAAAAGAGTATACCTGAAACACAACAATAAAAACGATCAGGAATCTTGTTTCGGAAACATAAAACATGCAGAAATCGATGCTCATTATACTAACAGTTACAAAGTAAGTTCCACAATTGTTGTTATATTTGATTAGAATTATTTACAATTAATATTATATCAAATAAATATATATTATAAGCAAATAATATTAATAAAATATAAAATAAATATAATCTAAATATATAATAAACAAATAATATATGTTTTGCATTATTATTACAATGGTATTTTACAATTTAACAATATTATATAAAATATAAAAAAACATTTAAATGTAAATATTTTCTAATCAAGTTCATACTATAAAAAAAACACTATTACAATAGCAGGAAAAGGCCACAAGGTGGCGCTCTCAACCCAAGCAAAAGTCTCATCTAAAGAAGACTAATGATCTCATTTGCCATCAGAAATACATGAAAGATTTGTTTTATATATGAGAAATGCTGCAGTGTTTATACAGTGTGAAGTTTTCATTATTTTCATGTTTTTCTCATATTTTAAAATAACATTCAAATGAGCAGAGGGTCTATTCCTTGATGCCATTGAAGCAACTATATGCTGCTGAGGATAATACATGTTGCACGATTAATTCATGATAATATATTAAAAAGAAGTTTAAAGAATACTATGAATATTTAGTAATATTCTATATAATAAGGAGGATTATTTAAACACAAAACCTATGAGCTCAAGCTGCCTGATCAAATATTCCAAGTGAAGAATGAGAACTAAATTCCACATATAGCCAGAGTAATGCACCATTTCCTGACAGGTTTGCATACAAAGCAAGAAAAAAAGGGATTTGCTTTTTGAGTGGAATGGAGTGGCAGAGCTACGAACAGACGATGCTGTGCTGGCAGACATCTGGGGCACAAATCCCTATTAATATGCCGTCAAAAAGTGTGACAGCGGCCCAGCAATAGCCCTGTGGGTCACATGCAGCTTCTGAGATTATGAAGCCTTTATCCAGGCACTCTCATCAGCTTTCCCCATCCTCTGCCATTCTCTTATTAAAACACACACACAATATTGTTTCATTAAGCAATGTGTGCTTGTCCTATCGCAAAAATTGGTCTTCCCCTCTGAAAATGTTCCCACCACAATTATTCAGCAAAGAAAAAGATTAAAGGTTCCAGTGAGTGAATGTGATAAATGTGTCTCACAGAGTGTCACGGACAAAGCAGAACTGCGATTCGACAGGGTAGCAGGGCTGACACTCAAATTCAGTTGTAATTTATGACACCTCAGAGTCAATGGGGTACAGCACATGACAGAGAGCTGAAACACACCAATGGTCAGCCTGTACAGGTTACTTGAGTCATCTAGGTTACATATTGCAAAGTGTCAACCGTATTTAAATGCGCCATTGAATCCGATTGACAGTGATAAATGGGCAATAAACAGTGAGCAATGGACGGAACAAAACAATCGGATACTGTATGTCAAATGATTTGCGTTGCATTTGCATTCTGTGCATTAAGTCTTGAGTTTAAATGCAAAATAATAGACCTGACACCTTTTTCTATGTAATGTGTCACTTCATGTTCATTCATTTGACTAACATTCATACTAACTTTTCAAATCAATCACTCTTTGCATATAAATGTACAGATTTTTAAATATAAAATAGTTGTAAGCATGTTGTTTTATGATCTGTCTTGATAGTGACAGGATAATGTAATATTACAAACTCACACACACACACACACACACACAACAACTTATTTCCCGGCTAATAGTGTATATATATATATATATATATATATATGAAATGTATTATTATATTATTAATAATATTATTACATGCAAGTTAAAATGTAACATAGACACACTATATATATTATATATTGCTTGCATGTAATATTTATTAGTAATATAATAATACATTATAATTTTTTTTAATAATAATATAATTTATACCAATTATAATTATATTATATATATACACTATTAGCCAGAAATAAGTTGTAATATATATTCTATAATATATATGTAATAAGATGTAATTATATATATAATTGGTATAAATTATATTATTATTAATTTTTTTAATAATTTATTATTATATTACTAAAAAAATATTACATGCAAGTAATATATAATATATATAGTGTGTTTGTATATGTTACATTTTCACTTGCATGTAATAATATTATTAATAATATAATAATACATTTCATAGCTCTGGATAAAATTAAGAGACCACTTAACATTGAGAAATCAATGTTAAGTGGTCTCTTAATTTTTTCCAGATATATATATATATATATATATATATATATATATATATATATATATATATATATATATATATATATATATATATATATATATATATATATTTATATATATATATATATATATATATATATTTATATATTTATATATATATATATATATATATATATATATATATATATATATATATATATATATATATATATATATATATATATATATATATATATATATATATATATATATATATATACACTATTAGCCAGAATATTGCCAAATAAGTTGTAATATATATTCTATTATATATATATATATATATAAATTTAACTTTATATAAATATATATATATATATATATATATATATATATATATATATATATATATATATATATATATATATATATATATATATATATATATATATATATATATATATATATATATATATATATATTAATTATATTTACATTTTTACATTTTACACATTACATTTTTTCCAGTCTTAAAAATATTTTTTAAAATTATAAAAATTAAATACAAATAAATGTTTAATGCTATACAATCAAAAACATAACAGATTTATATTGAATATACACCACATTCATTTATAATTGACAAACAACCCAAAAGCAACCCTTTCCCACCACTGAAAACAACACTCATCAGCTTATGCCCTTTGATCAGTGAGCTGGAATTCGTCAAGATACCTGATACTGAGAAAATTATCAGTATCTCTACACTGGAAAAGATTACAAATCACACATCAAAATGTGAACGGATATACGTCCTTAAATAGACCCACACCCGAAAGCCACAATCAAAGCCACAGACACGTCATATCCGACTCCCTTTGCATTTCAGCATCAGATGGATGGAGTTGAAGTCACATTAGGTCAGCTGCCCTAGAGGAACAGGCCTCGCACCACAGCGAGCCAGACCGAGGCTTGAACCGCTTATAAAGCAGAAGCACAACAGATGTGGCTCACTATCCTCCAGCAACCAATTAATGAGTCTGTCTGGAAAAAATGAGTCACTTTCACCAGTCCCTACATTACAACGCCTCAGATCAAAGCAAGAGTTTAAATGTGTGTATGAACGCCTGTTTGTGAGGACTGTTTCCTGAGCTTCTGGCCATCTAGGTGAGTGTTCTCACACACGTACGCACAGCAAACCTGTTGAAAACCGCAACCACAAGGTCTGTTCTAGATTTACAAATATCTTCAAGTTTTCAAATAGGAACAGGTTGTTGTGAAATGTTTTCCTTCAGCTTCGATAGAAACGACTGCTTACTGACAGCTCTAAGAACCCAACAGTGGCCATATTACATATTGTATATACATATAGGCATAAAATGTATATTTTGCTTTAATTTTACTACATAACATAACAAAATTGTGAGAACATGAACGCCACTTAGTAGAGCTGACAGGTCAGCGCTGCATCGTCACAAAAGTTGAAGCCTTGACAATTAAAAATTCAAGCTCAAGAAAAGGGAACACAATTTGCAAACACAGAAAACTTTGCCTGTGCCTAGAAACCCACGTCTCACGGCCGTTTCACACATACTCCGTCTGCAGTACGTATGCGATGCAGGAGCCGCACGCGCTGTTGTGCTTTCACATATGCAGCGTTTGCAGTGCGTAACTGATCCGGGGCTGTATACCACAAACACGGCATTTATTCATTATTTTTATTTCAAATCCAAAAGTTGTTACTGAACATGGCTAGTCAGCATTGCAATTGTCTTTGTATAGCCATACACTCTTTCATGTCACGTTTATAAACGCACTACATTTAAACAACGTTTTATTCAATTAATTACTTTTTATTTATATAGCCTAATTTACATTTAGCTTGCTCGCGCGAGTGGCAAAACATTTAAACATAGGTTATAGCCTAAAATCACAAACATTTTAAAATAAAACTTACAACAGGCTAGACAAAACCAGCCGACTCTCATCTTTTCTTTTGTTTTTAAATCTTTTTTTACAAGAAATCCTGCAGGTCATAATGAAATGAGTTTTTCCACCTTCAAAAGAAAGGACAAATGCTATCCATTGTGTCACCTTTATTACCTAAATGCCAGGTAAAGGTGTAGTTTTCCTTGCATTACCCGAGGAAAAAAGCCATGCGTTGACTTTGAAACAGAGTAGACTTTACATTATATGCATCTGTGGTGAAATTACTAAATTTTTGCGTCAATGCATGTTTATTTTAATGCGAACAATGCGCTGTCACTTTAATTCAGCAGTGAGTCACGCCCGTTTCACACATACTCCGTTTGCAGTGTGTATTTTTTTCCGTACCCATGTTAAAGGGTTAGTTCACCCAAAAATGAAAATTCTGTCATTAATTACTTACCCTCATGTCGTTTTGACACCCGTAAGACCTCCGTTCATCTTCAGAACACAAATGAAGATATTTTAGTAGAAATCTGATGGCTCTGAAAGCAGGGCCGGCCCTGACCAATTTGCTGCCCTAGGCAAGATTTTACTTGGTGCCCCTTGTGTCAAGGTTTAGCACTACATGTTATCAGTCTTTGGAAACACTCGTACTGTTTTATTTTTGTAATGCATTGATGTTTTATTTTTATATTTATTTTTGTTGTTTTATATGATGTCCAGTCCATTCTACCCCGTCATTATGTTCATGATATTATTTTTTTTATTTATTTTTTTTAAAGGCTGATGATAGTCAAACTATACAAAAATTGCACCTATGCCACATTACAGCCTAAACACAAAGAGCAAGAGTGCATCTAACATTCATGTACAAACTATTTATTGAGAACTAGCAAAAGTATTTGTTTTCCAGTAGATGGCAGCAATATTCCACTAAACTATGAGCATTCATGTTTTCACCAGGAATTAAACCGAAATTTAGATATTTAATGTGAATTTTACAGAAAATGTTGCTATTTTAAATAAACCTGTATATAAATATAATTACTAATTTGGGCAAATACATTTTAAAATTGATATACACCCCCTTAAAACTGCACAACTGCAGAGTTAAAACATTAGGCTATTAAAAAAGTGATATTACATGCGTTTAATATTTTTATATAATTTATTTTTTTACAAAATCACACTGGCTGTGGCCTCTGGAGAACCCAGAACAGCTGCTTGCATAAAGTTTAAGGTAAAAATAACTGGAATTAATTAGCAAACATTAGTATTTTACTACTATGCAATTAAATAAACTGTTCATTAATTTACCTACATCACTTTACTTCTGTCTTTACACTGCAAAAAAATGCTCTTCTTATTTAAACAAGAATATTTCCAGTCCAAATATCAAAAAATTCTTAAATCAAGGTGCATTTACTAGATAAGTAAAATGACATAAGACATTTTTCTTGTTTACTTGAAAATAAAATCAAAATGAAGTGAGTTTTTGCTTAAAACAAGCTAAATTATCTGCCAATGGGGTGAGAAAAATAATCTTATTTCTGTTTGGGACAGAAACAAGATTTCAATAAGGAACAAGATTATTTTTCTCACTCCATTGGCAGATAATTTTGCTTGTTTTAAGCAAAAACTCACTTCATTTTGATTTTATTTTCAAGTAAACAATAAAAATATCTTCTGTCATTTTACTTATCTAGTAAATGCACCTTGATTTAAGAATTTTTAGATAAACAAAACACAAATACTAAGTAAGAAGAGCAGTGTATCCCTATCTTTCCTGCATCAGAGGGCTTCTGTCTTTTTAGACACTTCAATTCGGCCATCCGTCATAAATATTCAGGCAACTTACACCGTGTCAACACCTGGCGCGAGCGGCCAAGCACCTAAAAAAAAGAAAACAATCCTTTCTGCGTTGGATGCGGCGAGAGGCGACGCGACACAACAAATTCCCCTAACGATAAACTGATCGTGCGTTGTATTTCTGACGCACTTCAAGTAGATCGGCGGGGGGAGATTGATGAGGCGGACCGGGAAGAGGCGGGGGACTTAGTTAAGTTTTTTTGTGCTTTACTTGGTAATATTTCGAAATTAATATTAATAAAATAGTATCAGTAACACATTTTGGCGCCCCTATGGATGAGTGGCGCCCCTAGCATTTGCCTATTCCGCCTATGCCACGGGCCGGCCCTGTCTGAAAGGCCTCCATTGGCACAATGCACGGTACATTCTCAAGACCCTTAAAGGTGAACTATGTAAGATTTTTGCAGTAAAATATCAAAAAACCACTAGGCCAGTGTTATATATTTTGTTCAGTTGAGTACTTAGAATATCCCAAATGTTTCCAACTATTTGTAAATCGTGAGAAATTCCTATTTTAACCAAGGAACCGGGACGTGTGAGCTATGCGTGTGAGGGAGTCGCCTGTGGATTGCGTCATATCTGTGTTTCCCTCGGTTTCCGGTTTTATTTAGCAGAAACACTTTACTCTCACAGCAGTGTGAACAAGTGTCATAGCAGCCGCTGAGAGAACGTCATAACTTCCTTTTCAACACACTCGGATATATCTAATACCATAAACAGAGTTGCGTTACCTCATATACTCATGACTGGAAAAGAGGAAGTGGCAACCGTGTCATAATAAAAGTCCCGCCGGCGACTATGCCATAATAACAGTCCCGCTCTTCAATCGCTCCTGCGGCTTTGCTCAGCTCCACAACACTCGGTCCTGCTCTGCTTCAGACTACAGTAATGTTAATAATCACATCCATGAACATGATTTCTGCCCGAGTCCTATCCTGACTCTTTTCCACCGACTGTGAGCTGAAGACCATATGTCCCAAGATTCTGCGTTTAAACGTGGCGTCATCAAATTACGCCTTTGTTTTGAACAGGCGACCTCTAGTGGACGGAAAAGTTACATAGTGTAGCTTTAAAAGGTACTAAAGACGTCGTTACAAAGTCCATCTCACTACAGTGGTTCTACAATAACTTTATAAAGCGACGAGAATAGTTTTTGTGCGCAAAAAAACCCTAAATAACGACTTATATAGTGATGACGATTTCAAAACACGGCATCATGAAGCTTCGAAGTGTTATGAATCAGTGAGTCGAATCATGATTCGGATCACGTGTCAAACCGCCAAACTGCTGAAATTTGGCGATCCAAACTGCTGAATCGACTCACTGATTCATAACGCTTCGAAGCTTCATGATGCCGTGTTTTGAAATCGTCATCACTATATAAGTCGTTATTTAGGGTTTTTTTGCGCACAAAAACTATTCTCGTCACTCCATAAAGTTATTGTAGAACCACTGTAGTGAGATGGACTTTGTAACGACGTATTTAGTACCTTTTAAGGGTCTTGAGAGTGAACCGTGCATTGTGCCAATGGAGGCCTTTCAGAGCCATCAGATTTCAACTTAAATATCTTAATTTGTGTCTGAAGATGAACGGAGGTCTGACGGGTGTCGAACGACATGAGGGTAAGTAATTAATGACAGAATTTTAATTTTTGGGTGAACTAACCCTTAACGGATTAGATATTTTACTTTATAAAGTTACACAAACCCATTGCTTCACTCCAGAAGGCCTTTATTAACCCCCCGGAGCCGTGTGGAGTATGTTTATGATGGATTGATGCATTTTTTGGGCTTCAAATTTTGGCCTCTCATTCACTGCCATTATAAAGCTTGGATTAGCCAGGACATTTTTTTTATAGAACTCCCTTTGTATTCATCTGAAAAAAGAATATCATATACACCTGACTTGAGGGTGAGTAAATCAGGGGGTAATTTTCACTTTTGGGTGAACTATCCCTTTAAGTCACCAGCCATCGGCAGGTGTGGCAAAAAGTTAGTTTTAGGCCCTTGCGTGATTGAAAAAAAAAACTGTGCATAACCCCCCCCCCCCCTCCAGTAAAACCAGTATGGAGAATTCACAAGAAACAGCTGCACAGTTTCCATCCCAACTGTTGTGCTGCCCAGTAGCAGGCACTGCCGTGTTTTTACAGTGTGTTGCCTAAGAGACTGTGTGTGTGTGTGTGTGTATGTTTGCATCTTTGTATGCTGATTGCTCATAGCAACGCTTCAGCACCGACTACCCTCACAGGAAACCTCAAAAACCAGCAGAAATCTTGCAATAACCTTTAAAAACATTCTGACAGTTATCTTGGGCTGAGGACCCTACCCTTACTTATTTTCAGATCAACCGCTTCAGAATGCAGTTTATCTATATATACACAAAGATAACAGTTAAAGGTTCCGTGTGATTGATAAGCATCACTTCTTGGGAAATAAACATAATCTTAATCACAATGAGGGTGGATGGTTTCAATAAAAAAAATGACCTAATAAGAATCTAGCTCATTATAATCTATTTAAGTGGAGATAATCTAATGGTTTAAAGGCAATAAAAAGGGTGTTGGAAATATTGTCCTTTCCTTTTTATTTCTCATGGGGACATGTATAGGGTTAATAAAAACCTCCTGACCTCCATGAACACAAAACTGGGCCTTTAGTCACTGGAGGAATGGGCAACTTCCTACATCCTGTCCTCTAATCATCAATGTGCAGGTAATTAAGTCCAATTTACTGCATGCTACAAATTCTGTGGTAAGCAATTTTACTTTTATGATTTAAGTCTCCATTAAAGCAAAGAGCAGGTATTTCTTCCAGGAAGTCTTGTTTGGGTAAGGAAAAACATTTATGTGTAGCCTATTCCACCGGCACATTTTAACATCCTGTAGAGAAGGCTTTCAGCAAAATCTCGACATAATGGGATAATTCTGCCTATTATTGCCAGAAATGTCTTTAGAGTACAGAAAAGAATGACATTTACTGAGAATTACCCATGAATCAGCAAAGTATCTGTGTTCACAAACTACCACAGCCCTTCAATACTCTTTTATAAAAGCATTAAATATTAGGCAAATTGTGTGTACTCTGTATACTTTTTAATACATTCTAAATATTCTTGGTTTATATTTAAATTTTGGAAAAAAAACGTGGTTAGAAAATGCAAGAAAATGCATATGTATGGATCTCCTGGTGAAGGAAAAAATATGAGAAAAATTTTGTGTCAATATTTTTGCGTTCTCTCGCAAATGTTTTGCGTTTCCCAAAATAACTTTGCGTTCCCTTGCCAAAAAAACCTCGCATTACGGCGGAAAAAACTTTGCGTTCACTCGCAAAGAGCTCAAAAGGTTTCTTGAGGGAACGCAAAAATTGACTTATTAATTTTCCTCCCATCTCATATTTTTCCCCCCACCAGCATGTCCCTTAGGGGCTCTGTACATACGAACTAAAAGAGCACGTCATTATTTCTAATCATAATTTTGTAAACAAAAATTCTTAAAATATGTGATAACTTGATTTTTTTTGTCAGTGCATATGGCAGTGGGAGTTAGATGACTTTAATGAGGTGTAAAATGACTGCAAGAAGCACTACAGCAGGGCTCGACATAAGCAATGGCCCGATGGCCCGGGGCCAGTAAAAGAGTATGTCGGGCTAGTTGAATGGCCAATCGCGGGCCAGTGATTGACCGAGACAGACCGAGACGAGTAAATTATACTTTCGGTTTCATGTGCACGTCAGGGATGGCTGACGCAAAACTGTAGTTCCGAAGCGCAGATGTTTAGAGTCGAACGTGATTCAAAACACCTATGTCACGTGACTACGGCTAAATGAAGCCAAAAATATCTCATATAATGTGTATCTTTGTTAATTGTTTATCTTTTGTTTTTATATATATATATATATATATATATATATATATATATATATATATATATATATATATATATATATATATATATATATATATATATATATATATATATATATATATATATATATATATATTTATATATATATATATATGATAAACAATTAACAAAGATACACATTATATAGGCAAACACAGTGCTAACATTACTGGTCAGGCAATAAAAATTCATAGTTACAATGACAATGTGTCCATTTGCCGTATTTATCCTAATGTATACAATACATACAGCTTAATGGAAAAGTTTTCCTTATATTTCTTTCAGGGCCAATAAAATATAGAAGGGGCCAGCAAAATCCTAATCTACTGGCCCCAGGGGCCCGTGGGAATTTTTTTTTATGTTGAGCCCTGACTACAGAGTGTCATATTATCAGACGAGACAGTGTTATGCGACAGTTTCTCACTTTATGACATATCGCTAGCACTGTATTGCATTTAGGGTGATTCATGAGATAAATAATATTCAATATTCTTATTCAATATCCAAAACAATTGCTCAATTTTATTAAGATCTGAACACAAGCTGTTTTTGTACATCATGCAACAGACTGCACACACACACACACACATCTCAGCAGTGTAAAGAAAACAAGGTAGAGAATTAACGCCATTCTTACAGAACGAGTGAGAAAATAATGGGCTTCTCACACTGATGATGCTGCTAACCCTGTTAGAAACAGCTGGTAAGTTGTTAACCCAAGATCTATGCATTCTCTGGTTGCATGTTTCACACAGTTCATGATTTACTCTGGGTTAGTAAATTCCTAATGTAATGTTCTACTGCCAGGTCTGTACAACAAAAGTAGCCCAATAGCCATTCAGTATCCCAAAAATACCCCAATGCGATTTTCACTTTTCTACACATAAAATGTGCAGCCAAATTTTCCAATGAATATCTGGGGGGTGTTGGAACACCGAAATTGTATGTATGGGGTGGAAATCAACTTGCGGGAACAAAATTAACCCGCGGCAACAACTTACTTGGCAACACTGGTCCTACTCTTGATATTACTTGATATGACCCAGGGTTAATATTGGCCTAATCTCAGGGTTACGTGTAGTGTGAATATGGCTGTAGCCAGCAATGAGGTCCAGACCTCAGTACATTTTTCATATTAAAAATAAATGAACAAATTAATTAATAAATAAATAAAATAACATTTAAAGTTCAGGAGTGAAAATGTTCTTCATTTAATTTGAAGTTAATATAGTGTGAAGCTGCAGGTTAGGGTTAATTTATGCATTTTGGGCTTGTTTTTTTGGTTTTGTAGCAATATCTTGCAACACTTTCCGGCACTTAAAAACTGACAGTAATCAAAAAGACAGCGCGGGATATTGCTGACAGGATACCACAGTCGCTAAGACAAACACAATGATCATCATGATATTATCTGTAAGAAACAGTCTCAACACTGTGAAAAACAGTAGCGTAATAACTAGTACACAAATTTGTAGAACAAGTATAAGTTACAAATATGCAAAATATGTAAACACTAGATTATGCTATTTGATTCAGCTTAGTACAATAACTGTCAGCTGTTATTTTACGATCATATACGTGGTATATTTTGAATAAATTTGATTTCAGCATAAAACTAAGGATGCATGATAGGTACCATAATGTTATCTGTTGATATTAGTTTTTATGTATCATATTTTATTTTAACCTTGCCATGATCTAATGCTCTTTAAAAACACAAATAATTTAACTACACTGTTAAATGTAACCTTTAGTAAATGTCAAAATTTATTTTTTCATAATGCTGTGATCCTAATTCACTTGTAGCATTTAAAAGGACTGGTTTTTCGCTCTTACATTTAATATATTTTGTATTTTATTTTTAATATGTACCATTTATTAACGGTTATCAGCCTTAACCTGAACATAATCATCATCTTATTGATATTTGCCAGAATTGTAATATCGGTGCAACCCTAACAAAAACAGATTGGTTTGGATTTTCAAGCATCTTACAACTTCAGGAACTTTTATGACCATAGGGTTGTTTAACATTTAACCTTTCTTTGTTAACAGACTTCAGCCTTTTCTTTTTGTTAAAGGAAGGTCACACTACAAAGAAATTGTAGTTGAGCTTTGGTCCAGAGTTTTTTGACATGGTCATTATAACCTGCTACAACAGACTTTTTAGTAGCCATACCATAATCCAGAGCGAGCTTACAAAGCAACTCCACCTGTTTACGCAATTCCACTTGAGCTTACACGGCATGAACACACACACTCTCACACAAAACTGCACCGGTAAGCATGCACATATACTGTACAGTTACTTCGGATATACTTGAGTGCTAAAAAGCATTCAGTTAACAGATAAACATGTACATACTGAGCACAGTGTTCTACCTTAATTTAACAATAGTCTGAATTGTGTTGAATCAAACTGTTTGCCTAAAAATATAACCCTCAAAGCATCTGACCTACACAAGAATGTTTTAGAGGTAGTCAAAAATGGAAAGCAAACGAGAGCATGTGAATGAGTGCGGTCTTGTTCATTTTTTCCAGTATGTAACTTGTGCCCTTTAGAGTCTGCTGACAGACTGACAGAGAAAAACATCCACAGTGACACTGAAGCGATTCGACTAGACATTTATGCAACAAGAAACGTAAGAATTACACAAACGTAAAGTCGGTTCAGGGACTTATTCATGTAGTCAGACTCAAATTTTCACTTTCGGTTCCTCCTGTTTCAGAATGTGAGTGTGCAAGACCTCATTACCGTAGGGGAAATCAAGATTGTTGCAACAAGGGGTGAGTTGTAACAGCATCAGTTGGGGATGAAATCACTATCAGACGTGACCACCATTATATTTGTAGAGCTATTGACTGATGTTAAATGCTGAAGGAGAGTCAGTAAGTCTCTTAACAGAAGAAAACTGACGGTAAGAAATTGTGTCTAGCACTTCAAATGGCAAACAGCAGGATAGCGGCAGATGGCCAGTGTGTCTGGTAAACTTGATAAAATGACATTTTTTAACAAAGATAGACACTATATTCTTTAAGTAACACTGACGAGAGCACATGCATTGTTAATCTACATAGAAATCTGAATTCATGTGTAGCACACCAACCAGGAACATAAAGGTGAATTGTTAAAGAATGTCCTACATATTTCTATATTTATTGGATGGATAGATGGAGTGATGGATGTGGATGGATAAATGGAGATGGATGGATGGATGGATGAATGGATAAATGGATATGGATGATAGATGGATGTGGATGGATATGGATGGATAAATGGATGTGGATGATATGGATGGATGGATATGGATGGATGGATGAATGGACATGGATGGATGGATAGATGAATGGATATGGATGAATGGATATGGATGGATGGATGGATGTGGATGGATGAATGGATGGATGGATGAATGGATATGGATCAGTGATGCGCGGGTCAATGTATAAACAACCCGCACCCGACCGACGTTTTCAACTAACCCGCCCGCAACTCGGACCGCAAAAAAAAAAGAAGAAAATATTGTACCCGACCCGCTTCCTGACCCGCATTTTTTAAAAGTAGTAAATGCTCATCGTAGCTCATTGGGCCATTGAGAAAATGTTTCAGGCCCTGACGTGGTGCTCAGAGGTGCAGCGGCGAGAGCAGGCAGTTCTTGAGGCGGCCCATCATTTTCCATTTCAGCTCCAGATGCATATTATTGATGAACGCGATGTTTATGTTTCGACCCGGCTTGAAGAATTCATCAGCCCACATTTGGAAAACATTTGGAAAAGTGTGAAAGCCCTTAGGAGCGCAAACTGTTATTTTTCTGAATGCTGTATGATATAGCCTAGTGTTATGTAATACAGGCTTGATTTATTCATTTATTTCGTTTAATTTTCTTAACAATTAAGATGCTGCATGTGTTTATCCAGTCTAATCGAAGTGTGCGTCTCTCCCCCGACTTTCCCAACAAAAATCCCGCCCCCTCTCAGAAAATACATAAAACTGACTTTAAATGCGTTTAAAAGTAGCCTATTAAAATGGTACAATGGCATTGCTCAGTTCAACGTTTTGGGAAATCGGGCATTTTGTCCCGCGTCAGCATTTATTCAAAAGTTAATAACGCTCAACATTCAAAAGGTAAATAAGGATTTATTGACGATCCGACCGACCGTGACCCGAATATCATTAAAAATATTTTTGGATGACTCGTAACCGCGGGTAACCGCGGGTGGCCGCGGGCACCCGCTCATTTTGGATCAACCCGCGCATCACTGATATGGATGGATGGATATGGATGGATAGATGGATGGATGCATATGGATATATATGGATGGGGAGATGGATGGATGGACGGATATGGATGTATGGATTTATACATGTATGGATGGGGAGATGGAGGGATGTATGGATATAGATACATATGGATGGATATGGATGGGGAGATGGATGGATATGGATATGGATGGATGTATGGATATAGATACATATGGATGGATATGGATGGGGAGATGGATGGATGGATATGGATGGATGGATGGATATGGATATATATGGACGGGGAGATGGATGGATGGATATGGATGTATGGATGTATATTTATGGATGTGGAGATGGATGGATGGATGGATGGATGATATGGAGGGATGGATGGATATGGATGGATGTATATGGATGGATGGATATGGATATATATGGATGGATATGGATACTGATGGATATGGATGATGTATGGATGGATATGGATGTATGAGTATAGATGGATATGGATGGATGTGTGGATGGATATGGATATACAGTATATGAATGGGGAGATGGATGGATGGATATGGATATATATGGATACTGATGGATATGGATGATGTATGGATGTATATGGATGTATGAATTTAGATGTATATGGATGGATGTGTGGATGGATATGGATATACAGTATATGGATGGATATGGATGGGGAGATGGATGGATGGATATGGATGGGGAGATGGATGGATGGATATGGATGGAGACATGGATGTATGGAAAAATAAAAAAAGAACAAACAAACGAACAAACAATGAAACAAACAAAACAAAAAAACTATCATAAAAGCAAAAATACAAATTTCTGTAACATGATATCCTCCTGATCAAATGTATGTCCGTTCTCTTGATTTTTCCCCTGCTGTTCAAATATATCAACCGGTCTGTCACTCACAGACTAATGCTGCACGCCACTGACCAGAGGGCTGTCAATCTAAATCTAAGCTCATATTTGACAAACCTCAACGATTGTACCAGATTTTTTTATTATTGTCAGCCTCAATCTCAAACATTATTTCAGTGCAAATGTGCCAAGACAAATTAAATAAATTGGAGCCACAGTCGTCAAAGCGAAACTGGTCAAACCCAGTGCAACTGTAAACAAATCATTTTAAGGAGAAAGCAATGCAAATGCGTGCTTTCCCTATGCCACACTACACACAAATGCACAAAAAAGACACACAAACATTTTTCTCGAGGGGCGTTCAGAGGCCAGGAGGCTTTTGGTTTCTGTCCAAGTGGTTTAGGACTGTTTGGTTTTCCCAGGGCGTGGGAGGAATTTTCTCAAATTCCCAGTCTAAGACCTTTTCTCCGTCTGGCATCTGGAACACGTAGTGAAAAAAAGGCGCAAAGGCATAAGCAATCCCTCAGATTATACAATTCACAACCTGCTTGACACACACATTCTGGATTTATCTGAAAATGGATTTCTATTTTTGACTATCCAGGCTGATTGATGCTTAAAGATTTATGAGTCAGCCACCTATAAATAAAACCCTGAATGCCCACAGATGATAATAATGATTATGATTGTATGATTATGCAACTATAGCTTGTCATGCGATGTCGTTGCCTCAAAACACGGGTCAAAACAGGTCTTATATTTTGCTCCAGTCAGATAAGGTGAACCTGTCCACTGCTTGTCAGTGTTTGACCGACATGCCTCAGATTATCAGTGGCGGCGAGGAATGAATGTTGGCATTCAAAATTGAAATATATTCTCTGCAGGGAAATCAGAGTTTATTGTCCATCAGAGAGATTGCGAGCGGTCGCTGAATGTTTCTCCTCTTTAACCAGTCACGCTTCAGGTCACTTTCCACATTTTATTTTAACAACAAGTCACTGTGACAGCAACTGTGGGCTCCTGTGGCTTTGTTATCTTAACTTGTTTCCATGAGATACACAAGAAAACATACCCGAAAAACTGAAGATCTGAATCACTTTTACAGACTGACCACAAACTATATCTTACTAGGGCATTGTAATACAATCTGTACTTAAAGGTGCAGTAAGCGATTGATGAGAGACGCTGTTGAAAATGGATTGGACTGAGCAGCGCAACACTCAACACACCAATCAGCAGTAGGGGGCTTAAAGCTACACTATGTAACTTTTCCGTCCACTAGAGGTCGCCTATTCAAAACAAAGGCGTAGTTTGATGACGCCACGTTTGAGCGCAGAATCTTGGGACATGTGGTCTTCAGCTCACAGTCGGTGGAAAAGAGTCAGGATAGGACTCGGGCAGAAATCATGTTCGTGGATGTGTTTATTAACGTTACTGTAGTATGAAGCAGAGCAGGACCGAGTGTTGTGGAGCTGAGCAAGGCCACTGGAGCGATTGTTAATAAGATGAAGGCAACACACGCCTCGTGAGCAGCAGGACTTTTATTATGACAAAGTCACCGGCGGGACTTTTATTATGACACAGTCACCGGCGCCATCTCCGCTTTTCCGGTCAAGAGTATGAGGTAACGCAGCTCTGTTTATCATATTAGACACATCTGAGAGTGTTAAATTATATTATGACTTTACTCTGTGCGTTCGCTCGGCAGCTGCTATGACACTGCAGTGAGAGTAAAGCATTTCTACAAAATAAAACCGGAAACCGAGGGTAACGCAGATATGAGGCAATTGACAGGCGACTCCCTCACACGTCCCGGTTCCTTGGGTAAAATAGCAATTTTCTCGCGATTTACAAATAGTTAGAAACATTTGTGATATTGTAAGTACTCAACTGAACAAAATATATAACACTGGCCTAGTGGTTTTTGGATATTTTACTGCAAAAATGTTACATAGTGCACCTTTAAGTGCTTTTTTTTAAATTGCTAATGCAACCTTTTACAGCACAGACAAAGAAACAAAATTAAGCATTGCTTGGTAATTGGTTGGTTGACTTAAAGCTACACTGTGTGATATTTTCCCCCATCTAGCGGTGAAAAGGTATATGACCATCCAGTGAATTTTAGTTTCTGTTCCTCTAAATTACGATTTCGTTTTAACTCCAACGGTGGCCGATTTAGTCCAAGATTAACATGGCTTCCAGTTCGACCTCGTCCACATTCGACACGGTGCCATCGAGAGTTAAAACGCGAAAGGCGAAGCTTGAATTTATGGGTATGTCCCTCTTTGGCTAATGTACTTTCAAGATGGAGGGGCAACATGGCGACCCACATTCGAACCCCTCACCCGTATGTATTTTCAATGGCATATTATAAACTTACGAGAACTATAGCGAATAAACTGTGATAATGTGAGAAAATGTTGAACATGTCTTAATACATTTTGGTTTGACTGTATATACACAATGTCGACAATGTGACTGTTTTGCCCATAGCTGAAGAAACAAAACAGTCTCACTATTTTATTTACTTTGTCCACTAAATCCAAAAGTGTATATACAGTCAAACCAAAATGGGTTTACACAGAACACATGAAGAGGACAAAAAAAGCTTTGATAAGTCAGATAATCCTTTAATCTATTTGAGCCACAGAATTTAGGGTTCCAACAGCCAAAATGGGAGTAGACGCTTATAGATTATGCTGTGTTGTGCGTTTCATTATTGCTGATGATTACGCTATGGGTGAATTGTAATGACACATCTGACATGACATGACAAGTTAGTATTTTAAAAAGAGTCTTGAAATCAGAAATAGGTTAAATATTATTAACAAAATAAGGTTCTGCAGTATTTGCAACATGACTAGATTAGTTATCAACAAACAACGCACAATCAGAGGGATATTCTACTATGACTCAAAACCAATCTCAACTACGAGGCAGCATAAGACGCTTAGAGTGAGTGTCTTTTTTGGAACATTGTGGGTTATCATCAGGGATCACATGTTAATTAACTTCCTCTCATTAAATCGACAATGTTTCTGTTCTCCACCATATTGACCTAAATAATCATCACAAAGCCAAAGAGAGTGGAAGCAGGAACCGAATTCATAGTTAAAAATGCATACTGTTATAGACTTAAAGACAATGCCAAGCAAACAAAGAGTGCTTCCCTGAGCCAATTATGTGGGAGCAAAGCCGAGAGCAAAATGCACAAGTTACAACATACTGTATAATTACTAAAAAATGATCAAGGAAATTTTACCAAGAAACTAATAATCGTTTAGTGAAATGTATGTATATTCCAGAGACTTAAGCATTAGGATTTTTTAAGATTATATATACATTGAGGTATACTGTTCTTTATCTAATATTCATGCAGTTTAACACTTCTTGATTAATGCCTTGGAGGGATATAACCCTCTTTTAGGGTTGAGACCTCACATTAGACTTCAGTAGGAAAGCTGATGGCTCTTTAATGCATTGATGGTTCAGCGCTGAGCACCGTAGCCTGAAACCGCAACAAATAGCACACAGTCTATATTGCCGCAGGCAAGCATATAATAGTAACAGCAATTATACTTGAGAAATGGGGTCTTTCAAGGACAGCAGATATGGTTAGGACCACAAGTGCTCTGTGTATCCAAAGAAAACATTGTTTAAAATGAACAAAAACTATCCTTTTATTAAATTCTGTCCTGCGTGTTTCATTCGAGGATATTTTGGAATGCAAATATAAGCAGGATAAATGTGAACAACATATAATATACCAACCATATAATGTGATTAAACATTATTAAAAAACTTATACATTATTAAAAAAAACATTATTAAAAACACCATGTAACCTTTTTAGCTTACTACTATATAAACCTCTAAATGGTCCAGAGGGGGGAAAAACTATTGTAAATACCCTGCTTCGAACTGATTTGCTTTCTACTACAGCTCATTAGCTTTATTCAGTCAGACTGAAAAAATACAGCTATATGCTGATCCTGGCTTATCAGTATTCCAGATCTCCAACATCTTCATCAAAACAGCTAGGAAAAGACGCAGTGTGCCACCAACATTGCAGTCCAATGTTAACCTTAAATCTGTGTTTGTAGGAATAAGATAAGCCAACCTGCCTTTTGAAGAAAGATAGAAATCTGCACCTGTGCACTTTCTTTGACTCACTTCAAAGGATACCAAACTACCCTGAGGTGGCATAAAACAGCAAAATGCAGGCTTATATGTTCACACACACACACACACACACACACACACACACACACACACACACACACACACACACACACACACACACACACACACACACACACACACACACACACACACACACACACACACACACACACACACACACACACACACACACACACACACACACACACACACACACACACACACACACACATGCCAAAATGTGAATAAATTAAACATGCTCTTGTGGAGAAAAAAAAAAAACATTTTAGTGAATGATGATGGTTATAAGCCAAACCATGTCATTCAGTCTTTTCCAGGGATAATAACTCACAAAACAAAACAAAAATAGATTTAAATAAAATAAATTAATTAAATATGTACAAACGGGCTAAAAGCACACCTTAAGAAATAAAAAGTGGTTTTCACTATTCCTAAAATGTATGATTGCAGAATTTTTTTTGTATTGAACATTGATGGAGCAACAGATTTTGTTTGTTTAAAAATCTTGTTTATATATATATATATATATATTATAAATGTACGAGGTGGAGACGGTTTTACCCCACACACAAGGAAAAAGACTCACCACCACATGGGGCAAAATGCACACAGTATTGATACACATACTTTAGCTAAAGCAATATGTTATAATGAATAATAATGTATAAGTATATGTTCAAAACAATCACTTTAGCAAAGTTTGCACTATTTTCTCTTTATTTTGATAAATAAAATAATGTTTTTTTTGTTCAATTAATAACCTGTCATTAAAATGTTAATATAAAAATATATTTTAAAAATACAGAAAACAAAATTATTTTAAAAAGGTACAGATTCTGAAAGCATTGAATGAAATCCCATAATAATTTAATATAGATTTACAGTTGTAAAATTAAATCAGATTTTATGATATTATATGATTAATATCATATTTTTAAATATGATGGTTTCATTATAAATATGGTGATTATCTCTAAGGTGGACAGCCAACTTAATATATGATATTTACCATCAGAATCTAACCATGTCATGTCAACAAATGGAAAAGTCAGCCAGATATTTATTATCATGTTAATTATTGTGCCTTTCGCCCCAACAGCAGATGCGCTTTTTACCCCAAATACCATACTTTTACATATTCTTCCGTTACCGAAAAACTGTTGCTTTAATTACCTTGAACAAAACTTGAAAATCATTAAGCCATTTGTCTCAAAATATAAACATTAATTTTATTAATTATTCATTTGCTACTTAAATCTACAACATTTTTAAAAACATAAAATATTAGATTAAATTAGCGCAGAATCAACTTTGCACTGCTGCCCACGATCGCTTCAAGGATCAGCCAAATTTCCACGTGTATCTTGAAAAGTGGATGTTTTGGAAAGTGCTACAAGTTTTTGTGCCATCTAGTGGTTCAGAGGAGAATAAAATCAAAGGCGACTTTAGCCTAGAGCTTAGATCGGGCTCAAAAAATCAAGCCCGACCCTGCGCACGTTGTGTCCGAGCCTGCCCGGCCCGACACATTAACTGTAATTATGAGCCCGAGCCCGATTTAAACCCGACCATGTTTTAATACGTAGGCGTTCTGGCGAGAACGAGCCTGTAATGAGCAAAGCGGAGCGGTGTGACGCTCAGCTCAATAATCCTATGCAGGTGCGCGCATTTTACCCTCACCGGTAAAATGATGTTCGCTCAAATCCAGCTCAGACATGCCATTTATCTGTACTGTAGCCTACTATAATTGTTGTAGCCATTAAACAATGTTTTTTTTTCATATTTATGTTTAAATATTATGTTATTTTTAAATTTCATCTGATTATGATAAGTGCAAAGATGCGAGTGGGTCAGAAATGATTTTGGTGGATATATTTTGTTTAATATTAAGTTTTGTTTTGTAGAAAGCCTTTCTTTAAAGTGAATTTCGTTTTGTATAAATTTGATCTTAATTTTAATAAAGGTTTCTTCAGCCAATTGCCTGGATTTAATAAATAAGAAGCAAATAGCAGACTATGATCATTACATGAAGTCGCGGGAGCGATCACTTTCATTGCACATGAACTGGAGCGCATCTCATAAATAAACCGAAACTCAGCAGGCTACTTGCCTCACAGACATGAGAAATATGTGTATAGAAATCTTGAAATGTCCACTTTTAAAAGAAACCATTCGAAACGAAAAGAAATAGGCTAGTTAAGCAATGTGCAGTGTTCACGAGAGCAGCTCATGACTGGCGGTTCTGTTCAGAATGCTGCGCTTCATCACTGCGTGTGCTGTGAGTTTAACGCACATTTTTAGACTAATCCTGACTTGTGCAACTTTTTAGCCTACACATTTGTTTCTTAGTTGTAGTATTAGTTCTTACTTTGCTAAAAATATATATTATTTCTGATTATGGCATAATCCAATTAAGGCTAATAAAGTAATGATTAAAAAAACACCAACGCTTGATCAAGGGCCCAGCCCAACCCGGCCCAAGGATGGTGCCAGGAAATCACAGCCCGACCCGGCCTGAACAATGCTAATCTTATCAGATGATCGTCAAACATTACATTTCTTTGGTCTAAATGCAGTTCAGTAAAAGGGAACTGATAATGAATTTCTATGTATCTTCTGCATCATGATTTTTTTTTGTAGCAGTTGGTTGTATAAAAGTAGCTTGTGGCAGTTTCACATAACCACAAATAAGATAAAATTATAAAACCAGGGTTGGCATGTTTGCAAACAGACCTGTCTGACTGTTTACATTGTACCACAAGGGCAGAGAGCGAGAGAGAGAACAAAAGATGGAAAGACACAGAGAAAGATGAAGTGACAGATATACAGTAGAGAGAGAAGGCCAACAGCTATGACCTGGTCACTGGCACAATATTTAGCATACTTTGGCTGCTGTGTCAGATGTTTCAATTGGGCTGAGAGCCAGAAACACAAAGAGCCCTGAGAGCAGATAAGCAGACAGAGGCCTTGAAGGAGCAGCAGGCCTGAAGTCTCCATGGGGCTATTGGTGAAGAGCTGCAGCTGCACTGGAGGAGGGGGCCGCAGTATTGACTACAGCTGGTCCAGCTTTCTTCAGCAGGTGCCTTGGCCTAATTACCAGTATGATGGTGCCAACAGCGGGTCTCCAGATACTTCCAAGCTGCATCCAGAGAGGAACCAGGCCACTGAATAAAGAAGCCCCTCAGAGCAAAGCATGCCTGCTATTCGTAATTAGGCGCTAATTGTACTGAATCCGGAAGGGAAGCGGTAAACAGAGCAGACCTGCCAAGTATAAACTTTAGTATTGGTAAAGTTGCAGTTCTAAGCCTCAAATCGCCACATCGCTGATAAAATGGCTACATATATTAAAATAGATGCAGCCTTGGTGAGCATTAAAAGGGTCCTGAGATGTAAAATAAGTCATCAGTGTGTATGTGAAGTTAACTCAAAATACCCCACAGATAATTTTTTATAGCATGTCAAAATTGTCACTTTTTAGGGTGAGCAAAGACACGCTTTTTGTGTGTGTGTCCCTTTAAATGCAAATGAGCCGGGTCCCCTTTCAAGAAGAGGGCGGAGTTTCAAGAGCTCGCCTTTTATGTTCAAACCGGAGTCGGCTGATGTGGCGTTAACTATCTTCAAGTCATTGATTAACATATTCTGTCATGATAATCTATGAATCACTTGTGTGGGAACTGTTGTAAGAGAAGAGAATATATGCTGCATTAAGATAGAACAGGTATAGTTTAGTTTAATTACAGTTAACTTAAGTTGTCATCTTGCTTTTATGACATGCTATTGCATTTGTGTTACTGTATTGTAATAAATGTGAAAAGGCGGATGTGATAGCTTGACCAGACTCCTAAATGTGCTCTACTACAACAACTCTTTCTCTTCTCTAAAGCAGCCCAACATGGCCACACCCCCTTTGTTGTATGTTCCCGGGGGCGGGTTTATATAAATGTTAGTGTTAGTGATGTCACTAACCCGTGAATAAGCACGTTGTAGTCCCTACCAGTCGTTTGTTGTAGTCCTTAAAAAGCGATTTCTTTAAAAGAAAATATCCACCTTTGCTTTGAACTTTGAGCGTCGTTACTTTCCAGATGTCGTTTATGCTCAAAACGCAACGTTACACACTAACTAAAGTTACAAAAAGTGAAATCATAATCAACCAACCCTTTAAGAGACCCATACTTTTCAATGGTAGTGTATCCAAGAATCTCAGCTTTTAATAATGTCAAAATGGCCAAAGTATTCTTGATTTATTGGCCTGACCAATATTTCAATATATTTATATTTCAATTTAGCCATGGCCAGTATTGATTTCATTCAATCACTGTAAATACTTCTCTATTGACTTAAACTGTGGATAAATTAGATTGTGGTTGGAAACCTGAGCTGTGCATTATCTCAGAGGTGTATAATGTGCAATCCCATTCTGGAACATGTTCGGAGCATAGCAAAAATGGAGGATGTTTCCTAACAATCAATAATATGAGTGAACACTGAATGTAATAATTACAGCCAACCCTTATTGATCCACATCCATTTAATTAGACAATTTTATCCTGCACCTCAAAATAAAAGTGCTGAACACACACAAGAGAGTTTAGAGAGCTACTACTTACAAACCACTCAATCAATGAGTCCAGGTATTAAAACTAATGCCAGGGGCAGCAGAATCTGCAAGAACAGGCTATTCTAATCAAATCATCCCTGATTTGAAGTGCCAACGTTCCAGTGTAAAACAGTGAGAGATGTTGTGCCTTAGGAGGGACTGAGCATCTCAATCCGATAGTTTCAAGGCCAGATTGCAGATCAGACAAGCCACTGATGTGTTGTATTTTATAATGCCGCCCTCCCCCTACGTTTTCTACCAGCACCAAAAAAAAATCCGCTTTGTAATCAGTCTTGTGACCCAGATTTCATCAGCGACAGGTTACCAAGGTCATGGGGATTGGTGAGTAAGTAAAAAATGATGCAGCTTGAGGACCACCATCAGCCTCAGAAGCTCTCTGGACCTCATGAGATATTCAGAGTGGTCCTGCTTGAAACATGACCAATTTTAAAGCTTTCCAAAATGCTATCTCCCGTGAGCTGAACTTGGGCCATGTGCTCTATATTGTATACAAATCAGTACATTTTTACCTTCAATATTAGTAGCCTAATGTAGTATCAACTGACTCACATAGTTTACAACATTAGTTTAGAAATTTGTTTTCCTTGAGAACATTTTCCATGTATTATACCTGATACATATCCCAAATAATCGATATTGAATTGAATCGAAACTAATCGAAAGCTTGTGAATCGAAATCTAATCGAATTGTGAAATTTGTATCAATATACCCAGCCCTACCATGTATCGATGCAACTTGTAAAAAATCGATACCATTTATGCATTATCACCAACACATTCTTTTAGAGCTTGTGAAAGACGCTCGCGAGTCGGGACAGTTGCTGTCACTGTCTGATCGGATGCTGAATCGTCACTAAAGTTTACCAGATGCTCGTGTTTAAAGCCTTGCAGAAATAACACAAAGAAGAAGCGGACACACTCAGAATACCCCATCGCAGACAAGGCACAAATAGTCCACTGAATTGAGTCTTCTTTTACTTATTTTTGTGCTTCAATAGGTAAAGGTCTATGATTTTGCCTAAAAGGACTTCATCTTGCTAGACTCTATTGCTGTTTCTAAATCATGACGTTACTTTCTCCTGGGTGTCTGTTAGATCACAAAACTGGAGTACAGAGCAGAATTAATTGTTCTTCACACGCTAACTCAAATGTAAAACTGTTAAAGGGAAAGGCTCAATAAACTGTTGCATGGGTCTAATACACCATGCATTAATATCTTTCCCCTTTGTGTTTTGAACTTTCCAACGAGAAGCACAACACTGCGTGGTGTGACCCCATGCTACATTAGCGTTTTGCACCACTATGTATTGGAGCCTTTTATACTATAATACTTTTGCACAATGAAAGAATATCAATAGTCTTTCTTGTTCTGTCCTATCTATCATTTGTTGTTGCCTCATTAAAAAGCTGCGGTATAAATGTATTTAAATTTTATAGTATCTATTTAAATATAAATATATTTACTTGTTTTCCGGTAGATTTTTTTACATTGCGCATTTTTAACACAGAACCCTAAAATACTTTGTTGTCATGTTCTAAACTGTCATCAGATTACTGATTTCCGACTTGAATTTTATATTTGTGGATGTTTGTTATATATTTTTTGGCATGAGGTAATAAAAATGTAACTGGTTGTGTAAAATAGGCACATAATATTGATATATATACTCCTGAATTCGAGTCGTATCGCATAGTTTTTTGAGGTATCGGCAAATATCGTATCGCTGGCTATGAGAATCAATATCATAACGTATTGTGATGAACCGTCCGATTTACACCCCTAGCAAAAAGCCAATGCAAAAGTTCATCATGCAATGACATTCCTTCGATTGGTGTGGCTTAAAGCATACAAGTATGTTTCGGGACTACTGTAGGTCATCACATCTCATAAGACATCTCCAGCAAAACATTCTGGAAAGGGCTGAAAGCATTGCAGAGTAAACAGTCCAGACAATCAGCCAGCAGGAGACATACAGCAGGTCTGGCTTGTGTCTACATGTAACTACACTTGACATTGTATCCTCTGAGGCTATAGTAGAGTAGGTTGGAAGAAAAGAATGGAAATCAACATGCCGACTGAGTCTTGCAAGAAAAAAGATTGTTCCTCATAATAATACTTTATAAAGACCAGTATTATAATGACTAACAAATTAAATGGTTTAAGTGGTTACATGGCCTTGTGATTCAAATGCTGTATCCTGTTCCTCCCCACATGGCTGAATGGCAGTTTGTGGTTATAGCTCAGGTTGTTTGGAAGGGAAAGTAGCTCTTTTCTATGACCTGGGATTTGTTTGGTCTGATTGGCGAGCACTAGGATTGACCGGTGATAGGATTAAGAGAAGGAGAGTGACGCCAGATGACTCCAGTGATGTTACTCAACCTTATTTGAATGCAGTCTTAAAGCTAATCTTGAAGTCTGCTTTTGTTCCATTTAAATTAATCACAGTTCCATCCAAGTTCAAAGGCAGTGCCTTCTCTCGGGCTTCACTAAGGTTGGACACACTCTCCTCAAAATAATCATCTTAGCGCCACTTTCTGCCCACGTGATTCGTTTCTCTCTAAGTAGCATACATCCCTTCTTTACCTGCTAGTATCTGTCTGCATAGACATCATGCCCATTTAAACTAGTAACTACACAAACCCATTTGAGCCAAGTGATTTTATAACACACCTCTTCCCCCAAAGATCTTTGATCATTAAGTAGCACAAATATTTTCTTTTAGGTCAAGCATTCATGTGTAATTTGGTCTGTCCATTTGAGTCGGAGATCATTTGCTTTGTCCTCGTCTACTCTCCTTCATGCCACTTAAATCTTATGGAACAGAGAAGCGTAAATATATAGAGTACAGATAGATAGATGGATAGATAGATAGATCTAGATAGCCGCTAATGATGTCTGTCATTAAAGTTAAACAAAGAACAAAGGTAACATTGAAAGTTGTTGCCTTAATAAGGATTCGTTATTTATAATTTATGCAGTTAGGACTGTAAAGTGTTTGATAACTAATAATAATTCAATTTCTGTATATTTCCTGCCTGTTAGGCAGGTAGGAAGGGGTTTATTATGGGTTTATGTGAAGATTGTTTTAAGGTCACTTAAATTATAAGTTGTTATTTTTGTAAAGCCTAATAAATGTTGAAATTGATAGCTTTGATTACAGTGTAATTTTGAATGTCTAAATTTAATGTTTCAAATAAAAAAAAAATATATATAGGGCTGGACATTAAGCCTGTTCACATGTTATATATATATATATATATATATATAATAATACACACACACACAAACACACCATGAATATGTATATTGTACAAGAACTATAAAAATGTATGTCTTACATCGGTGAACTATGGCCTACCTCCAAAAAGCTGTGCATGACACACCTGACTATGTGTAACTGTCAATTATTCTGAAAAAGTAAGAGCTAAAGCACCTGAGACTAACTGAAAAAGAGGGTTACATTTATCTTGCAAATAATGCAGGAGCTGACAGGAGACTGAAAAGAATGGGTTTGTCTGGGTGCGAGGACTGCTGAAGTCTGTTCTCTCACCCCCGTAGAGTGAGAGATGACAACGTTCATTGTTCTCAAATTAAACAAACAGGAGTTGGCAAGGCGCGGTCTTGGCACAGAGCTTATCGGGGAGATGGAAAAATCCATTTAGAATCTAATCCTTCAAGATGTCATTACATGTGCAGCGTTTAAGTGGCTTATGAGCATGCGTGGCTGACGGCAGGGGGTGAAGTCGAAACACTGCAGAGGCCATGCTGACGAGTCTCTTAAGGATGCATCTGAGATCTCTCAGTGACTGGCTTCAGATAAACATCATCACTCAGATCAACGGCAACATTTCAGTATAAAGTTCAATGTTCAAAAGATTGTATTTTATTGCATTTGTCAATGTTGTTAATTATTATTGATAACTTCAAAGAGAAGCAACTGAACGTTTAAAGATTTATGGACAGCAGTATTACCATGACAGTGATTTAAAATTAAAGTTGAAGTCAGCATGAAACGGTACTTGAGTAAGTATACTATTATACTAGATAGTCTTGATGGAAATACATATTTGGTCAAGATCTTGTATTGACAATGCAAAGTTGAGTACTTTGTAAAGTCTCCTCCAGCACATCCCAAAGACTTTCAATGAATTTAAAGTCTGGACTAATTGGAGGAACCAATTAATTTGTGAAAATTATTCTTCATACCCCCTCCCAACCATTCTTCATTTGTTCACATTCATGTTGTTACAACATTGCATTGTTAGAATTAAAAAAATTGTTACTGGCCACCTGGCGACTGACACAGTTTCATATACTCGCCAACGCAGATTTTTACTCACATTTGGCGCTTGGCGAGTGTTCATTTTAGGCCCTGTATATAACATGATACAAACATAATAATCACTGCAATAATGATCCAATCTTAAAGGAACACGGCACTTTTAAAAAAAAAAAATAGGCACATTTTCCAACTCCCCTAGAGTTAAACAGTTGAGTTTTACCGTTTTTGAATCCATTCAGCCGATCTCAGCGGGTCTGGCGGTTGCACTTTTAGCATAGCTTAGCATAGATCATTGAATCTGATTAGACCATTAGCATCTCCCTCAAAAAAAATTTATAACAAATATTTTTCCTATTTAAAACTTGACTCTTCTGTAGTTACATCATGTACTAAGTTGCGTGTGTTTTAGGCCGATATGGCTAGGAACTATACTCTCATTCCTGCGTAATAATCAAGGCACTTTGATGCCGTACCATGGGTGCAAAAGCGCAATGATATTACGCAGCGCCTGAAAATAGGCTAACTTCCGTCAACATAACCAACGTGATAACCTGCTTGCAAAGGGAGTGTGCTTGGGACTATTTTCAGGCTCAGGGTAATATCATTGCGCCACTGCACCCATGGTACGGCAGCAAAGTTCCTTGATTATTACGCAGGAATGAAAGTATAGTTCCTAGCCATATCGGCCTGGAAATTCGCAACTTTTCTTTTTCTGTCTTTCTTAGTATGCAATGTAACTACAGAAGAGTCAAGTTTTAAATAGGAAACATATCTAAACTCTTTGGTCATTTTTTGGAGCGAGATGTAACGGTCTAACGATTCAATGATCTATGCTAAGCTATGCTAATAGTGCAACCGCCAGACCCGGAGATTGGCTGAATGGATTCAAAAACGGTAAAACTCAACTTTTTAACTCTAGGGGAGTTGGAAAATTAGCCTATTTTTGAGGAAATGAGCCTGTTTGCGTGTTCCTTTAAGCATTTGCCTTTTTAAATCCAAACAGCAACTGTTTTTTGGCTGGCCATTGTATTGTGTAATTATCAAAAATTACTGCTATTACCTATAAGTATAATGATTACTATTTAAAAAAGATGTTTAAAACAAGGCACAAAATGTCTCTTATGTAAAATAGACATGCCTCAACAAATTGCATTATGTCAATAAATGTTCACATTGTGTA
This sequence comes from Gobio gobio, assembly GCF_949357685.1. Lineage (NCBI taxonomy): Eukaryota > Metazoa > Chordata > Actinopteri > Cypriniformes > Gobionidae > Gobio > Gobio gobio. The sequence goes on from NC_137115.1 coordinate 47,480,166, forward strand.
GATGATGACTGTGTTTTGTGTTTTACACACATTGGCAGTGTCCTAGATCTAAAGCAGCAGAATAAAGCAGGAACTTTGTCTCCCCTGCCTCTATCAGACACTTTCTGTCATATTTTCTTCAGCCTGGGTGGTGTGACGAGGCCCAGAGCAGGTCTGGGTTAAGTCTTCCCAGAACCGCCTAAGACAAAAACAAACAGCATTCACGTCTGTCACTGTGATAGTTACAGTCTGCACTTGACTGCATAAAACGGCATATTTCAGTTTTTTAAATGCTGACTTATTTTACCTTCTGCAACAAGTTGCGTCTTCCTGAACCCTATTTTTTTCCTGTTTTGGTGATTCTCATCAGCAAATCATAGTTTTAGAACCCGTGGTTCTGTGTTATTTGTCTGGAATTTTCTGTGAATTCATTTTATCAATACCCAGAAATGGGATATTCAAACAACAGCGGGCTAATGTGTTTGAATAAGCCCTGTCTACAGCTGCTGTCCCCTCACTGTCTTTGGGCTACATGAATCCAATCATATCAGAGTCAACATACAGGAATCATGTTACTGACACTGTAAAAGCTTGTAAAGCATGGAGAGCCAGTTCGGTGGGGTTCAAGCATTCTTGACTGTCATGGCAATACCCTGATCCCTGCCTGTACATGCTGTGAATTTCTGCAGTCAAGCCCCTGTGGGAAGACCCAAAATTAGCAATGGACTGCAAAAGGTTACAGGAGCTCTGGGAACAGCATCCATTTTGAGTCCTGAACCCTGTCTGTATTTGTATGCTTTAGTCAGATGCCCAAATGTTGAGGCACTAAAAACAAGATTATCATACAAATGTTTTGTTTACCTGCAGTTCTGCTTTTAAAGTGAAGAGTCATCTTAAGTCACAACTGCAGGATATTAAGTCACAACGGCAAGTTTCACAAACAAGACTAGTCTTGTAACTAGTCCCAGACTAAAATACTTGTCTGAGCAGTTTAAACTGAATGTAACTTGACCTGACATATTTTGAAATATGTGAGTGTCATTGTTTTGTCTCAAGATGCACACTACTAGTGTGACACCAGCAGTGTTTTTTTTTTAAGGCATGTAAGCTTTTTAGATGTCCTAATTGAACCAAGGCCTAATCCTGGCTTAATCTAAGCCTTGTTTGTGAAACCAGTGTGAAATAAAGTCACATTATTAGGGCTGGACCCGAATATTCGATTATCTGTTCGGTGGGTTGGTATTCGATTTTCAATTTTAGGATTACATTTTTTTTTCTTGCACACCTGGCATCCCCCTTGAAACGGTTCTCATTCACGCTTAAATATGTTTACACTATAAAATCTGGTGAAATACAACACTCCTTTTTACAATTATCTTATAGCCTAGTCGTTTAATAGGATGGACAGTTGAACAGGAACCCAACCTCATTATATTTGCTTCTTCTTAGCCTAAGTGTTCCCTGCAACTGAGTATTCTCTGTATAGAGCGCACAACTGCATGAGCTTATATGGAAGAAGCACATGCCTGAGCTTGCATTTTGGGTTAAGCTGCTTTTGACATTGTGGAAAATAGAATAATAGAAACAAAATGTATTAGCCTTTTTACCCTTTAGGGATGTGACGGTGAGAAAATTTTCCCTCACCATCACATTACAGTACTTGTGCACTGTGCGTTCGTGAATGAATGATTCCAATAGCCAATTCGGTTGCTTGAATGATGGGTTCATTAGCCTATTATTCTTATTCAGAAACACAACAACAAAACAGTACAATGACACACTCCCTTAAATAGGCTATTTTACATTTCGCTTTGAAACCAAATCTTCCGCGATCATGTCATTCAGCTCTTCACTCTCGTGATGAATTTGTGCTGCGACTCTCGTTCAGCTTACACTGTATTGGGCAGACATGTTCAGTTTTTAACTGAACTAAATTATTTTAAAAATCAAAATGACAGTGGGGGCGGTGCCGCAGTGGACAAGTGATATAACCGGTGTTATGCCTGAACAACCGCAACACCGACTATCGCAGCAAGCCTATTACCCGTTATTATCAATCTAAATCAGGGGTCTCAAACTCATTTTACCTGGGGGCCGCTGGAGGTAGACTCTGGGTCAGGCTGGGCCGCATCAAGTATTACACATAAAAAGTGTGGCAAGTATTCCAAAAAGAAGTTGCACAACTGATCCAATCTTCTCATTCTTTATTATTAACAGTTTTTCAACATGAATGTTTCTTCTGAACATGAACTGTTACTCTGAATTTGAACTAAATATAGCCTATAGAAATTAAATCATGTAATATGATATTATGAATGATTTTAATTTTATTTTAAATAATAGACTAATTCACAGCAAGGCAGGTCAAACAGAACAGTGAGCGAAATTCTAGGTCTAATTCTAGTTGGGAAATTATTTTTTTGGGACTATTTGTAAACAATATTTGCATTAATTTGCGTCAAATATATTATTAGTCCCGATATTCTTCGCATGAGTGAGTGAATATGAGAAATAATTGCAATTGTGAGATATAAAGTTATAATTATGATAAACAGGGGTTAAATTGCAAGATACAAAACAATTTTGTGAGATATTAAGTCACAATTTGAGATATAAAGTCAACGTGCAGACTGAGTCTTGCAAGAAAAAAAGATTTTTCCTCATAATAATATTTTATATGTAATGACTAACAAATTAAATAAAAAACAAAAAACAATGTAGCAATTGCAAGATATAAGGTCCCAGTTCTGAGAATTAAAGTAGCAATTGATGAAGTAGATACAATGTTGGGGAACATTACTTTTAATAGTAATGTGTCACTTTTTTGCGTTACTCCCTAAAAAGTAACTAATTGTGTTACTTAGTTACTTTTTATGGAAAGTAATGTTACTTTACTTTTGCGTTACCTGGGCTGGGCAAATTCCATTATTTTTGGCTAATGGAAAGGTTCTTTCACACCAAAAGTAATGTGTTGCTTTACTTGTTACTCTAAAAAAGTCATCTGATTAGATAACTTGCGTTACTTGTAATGTACTGCGTAGATATACAGATATTATGAGATGTCTTAACTATGAAAAATACTTGTAAATGTGACACAAAGTCAAAATTGCAAGAAACAAAAGTTGCAATAGCGAGATATCATTTTGTGATATAAAATCAAAATACAAAGAGGTGCAATTGTGAGATAAGTCACATTGTGAGATATATAGTCATACTGCACTTCTTTTTTTTGTTGCAATTGTGAGGTATAGTAACAATTGCAAGAAATAAAGTTTTTATTGTTTTTATTGTTATTTATCATTTTGAGATATAGTCATAATGCAAAAACAAATATTAAAGGTCCCAGTTATGAGAATCAAAGGTGCAATTCATAGACATTGCTAGATTAAAAAGTCATCATTAAGAGAAATAGCAATTGTGAGATATAGTCAAAACTGCAAAAAATAAAATTGCAAGATATAAAGCCTCAATGTCAGATATACAAAAAAAAAAGAGAAATAGAGCTGCAGAAGCGAGATTTGAAGTATGTTTGATGCAGTGTTGCAGAAACTGTGTTAAAGATCTAACATTAAGGTGGCTAGTGGCTACTAACACACAACTCCGTATACACCATATCTTCATGTATTCAAAAGCTAAAATGAGAAGCAGGGCTAATAGTGACCTAATAGCTTAAATCTTTGTGTTTGTTGATGAAAAGCCCTTGGCATGGCGGGCAGATTTGTGGGAGGCTTACTGTAAGGAAGCAGGAAAAGCCAAGCTCCCCCCGTGGGAGTTGTTTTTCATAGGGCTGTGCGGTATGCATGTGCTGCTGGGCCAGTTCAGACCTACCTCATGGCCGGCTGGTTAGCATTCCTGCCTCATTCTGTAATTACGTCTTCACTCCTACAGAGATCACCCAGAAGCCTGCTCTAAAAGCACTCGTGTCAGTCATTTGAACAACAGACACGTGTAAAACAAAGTGCTTGTGTATTCCATACTACCATTCAGAATGGTTGATCGTGTAAATAATTATTAAAAAAATGACTACTACAGTGACATCAAACATACACCGATGAGCAAAAACATTAAAGTCCCCCTGTAGTCGATCATTTTATCTTTGATCACCAAAATGACATATTTGACATATAACATGTAGGGCTGTAATCTGCCAGTTGATTAGTCGATTATTAGTCGATACGTTCTGGCTCGACCAAAATTCTGATTGATCGTTTTTTTGCCGCGATCATTTCATCAGGTGGAAAGCACTAATTGCTAATGGGGGTGTTTTCAGAGCACCCCTGTTTCACAGGTAACAGTCTGTCTTCAGAACACCCCCTTGTTTTCACTTCTTTTAGATTAGCCCAACCCACTGGAGAAGAGAGACAGACTGAAGTAGGCTACTTTGCTGTATATTATTTATTTAATTGTGAGCGTTTTCCTAGTCAGTCCTCTTCTACCATGTCAACAAAGACATCGGCAGTGTGGCAGCATCTTTTAAAAATAGAAAATGGGAAAAAAGTAAAATACAACGTTTGCAAGAAACAGTTTGCATATCACAGCTCGACGACAAACATGTCATATCACCTAAAAACGGTAAGCTAACTTGTCTGCGTTAGGTTGCCCCGTCTGTTTTGAGTAGGCTATATGAACATATCAGAATTGCCATATTAATAAATATTCCTTTTTTTATTAAAGTGGACATGCCTTTTGTGTTTAAGAGTAAAAATGTTAAGTTAATCGTCTATTCGTGTCTCAGCCGTGAAGCTGAGCTGAGCTCCTATGTTCGAGCTGCACAGAGCGGCTGAAATGATAGTGTCTGTCAGTTATTATAATACATATGACAAAAACAATTGTCTAAATTATGTTGCATATTCTTCAAAAGTTCTTGACAACATTGTACTATATTTTCGGAAATCATAGGCTATGATATTGCGCAGGTGCACGTGATGTCAGACTCATTTCAGTGCAAAATAATCAGGTCAAAAACGATTTAATATACTGCAAATAGCCTACTAGTTTTTTATCTTTATTTATAATTGATTTAGGCAGACAACAAGGCTACCAAGTACTGCGCATAGTGCGCAGCTAATTAATTTTAAAAAAATTTCCTAACGTCATTTGTAGTCGAAAATTTCAGGACTTCAGTCGACCAAGATTTCCTTTGGTTGATTACAGCCTTAATAACATGTTTGTTCATTATAGCTTGAATGTAACTCTACACCCTTCATTTAGTATATAAACGCGGATACATTGATGTGCAAATGAGCTCCGCCTCCACTCACACGGTCAACTTTAGTAAACGCTATACAAGGTATCGCTCTTCACAACGTCGGACACATAACGGTAATTAATATGACTCGCCTTTTGCTTATTATCAAACAGCTAATAATATGTTGCCAATGTTACACAAATCATGTTCCCGATCGCCATTTCAGTCGGCCTTCTAAAAATCAGCATCCTTAGAAATGCTTTGTTGAACATCATAGAACATCAGTGGATAAAGGCATATAGTTCCTCATTCATCATATACATAATTCACCCGCTATATTGATAATTGTACCCAATTTTTCCTATCAACAGAAAACTATACCAGGATAACCTGGCTTCTCAACTAGGCATGAACTCTAGAAGGGCGCTGAAGGTGTCCTGTGGTATCTGGCATTAGCAGCAGATCCTTCAAGTCCTGTATAGGTTGCAAAGGGGAGCTGCCGTGGATCGAACTTGATGCTCCAGCACATCCCACACATGCTCAGTTGGATTGAGATCTGGGGAATTTGGAGATCAAGGCAACACCTTGAACTCTTCATCATGTTTCTCAAACCATTCCTGAACAACGTGTGCAGTGTAGCAGGGTGCATTATCCTGCTAAACAAGGCCACTTCCACCAGGAAACACCGTTGTCATGAAGGGGTTGTCCTGGTCTGCAACAATGTTTAGGTAGATGGCACGTGTCAAATTTACATCCACATGAATGGCTGCACCTAGGGTTTCCCAGCAGAACATTTCACACCACACAGAGCATCACACTTTTCCTATTTACATGACATACGCATAATATGGACACAAATTGCCCTAATTCATTATTAGAAAACACCTGCATATTCATATGAAGTTGTTTATCGAAGCAATAATTCTTCTGTTGCTATGGCCAACAGGGTGGTAATTGTCTCATCCAACATTAACATATTTCTCAAACAGCTTTCCTGAGGATAAAAGCTCCATTTAGTGTTCTTTTCATATTTCAACAGAAAAAGTAGGCTAGCACTTATTTTAAGTATAGTACTTGATGGATAATTATAGAGACACTGAAAGCTAAGGTGTGTAACAAAACAGCTTTCATAAAGGGTTTTTTCTTCCCTGCTTTCTTTGAGAGCGTTACAACACTGAATCTACTAATGAACAATTTGAATAAGATCTCACCGTGTGCTCCACTAATGAAGGCTTTTCACTGTGGAGAGGGCTTAGGCGTACAGAAACACATGAGTGCAATGTGATGTTCAGGCCGCAGGAGTGCAGATAAGAACAACAGTCTGGGTTCAGGCTGACCTGGAAGCAACATTCAATGATGCTAACAGGCAGTAAAAGACACAATGATGCGGTCTGTCTGAGCTCATCAAAGGTAAAGGGTCACTGAAGCTATTACAATGCCTATATGTGGTTTTCTATAGAAGGTCCATAAGGCCTCTTCAGTTCAGAATACAGCTGGGTGATACAGCTAAATAAATATGCTCTGTATTGACAATTTTTCATATAAATAATAATAAATAAAATAGAACTTTATAAATAATAACTATTTATAAATACATAATGTATAATATTCTAATAAATATTAAAGTTTGGGGTCAGTAAACGAGATTTATACTTTTATTAAGTAAGCATACATTAAATTGATCAAAAGTGAAAGTAAAGGCATTTCTATAATGTTACAAAAGATGTCTATTTCAAATGAATGCTGTTCAACGCAGAATCCTGTAAAAAAATGTAATCTTAATATTTCCAAACCATTTTCAACATGTCAACATTTCAGAAATGTTTCTTGAGCACCAAATCAGCATATTAAAATTAGTTCTGAAGGATCTAAAGAAAATTCTGCTGAAAATTCAGCTTTGCCATTACTAAAATGTTTGAAAATATACAAAAATATGAAACGGTTATTAATTTTTTTTTTTTTTTTTTTTTTTTACAATATAACTGTTTTATGTTTTAATATTGTTTTAACTGTTTATATTTCCTGATTTTTGGATCAAATAAATGCAACATTGGTGAACATAAAACATTTTAAAAAATCTGAAATGTTTAGTTTTTAAAAAAATATTAGTGACTCCAAAGTACATACAGCTCTGGAAAAAATTAAGAGACCACTTAACATTGAGAAATCAATGTTAAGTGGTCTCTTAATTTTTTCCATAGCTGTATATATATAGTATATATAATATAGTATATATAGTATAAAGTATATATAAGTATATATATATATACTTTATTGCCAAAATCACTTCCATGGCCAAAGGTGTATAAAAGCAAGCACGTAGGCATGCAGACACTTCTACAAACATTTGTGAAAGAATGTGTCGCTCTCAGGAGCTCAGTGAATTCAAGCGTGGAACCGTGATCGGTTGCCACCTGTGCAATAAGTCAATTTGTGAATTTTTCACTACTAAATATTCCACGGTCAAATGTTAGTGGTATTATAACAAAGTGGAAGCAATTGGGAACAACAGCAACTCAGCCATGAAGTGGTAGGCCACGTAAAATCACAGAGCGGGGTCAGCACATGCTGAGGCGTACAGTGCGCAGAAGTCACCAACTTTCTGCAGAGTCAATAGCTACAGACCTCCAAACTTCATGTGGCCTTCAGATTAGCTCAAGAACAGTGCGTAGAGAGCTTCATGCAATGGGTTTCTGAGGTGTAAAGCATGCCGCCACTGGACTTTAGAGCAGTGGAGACATGTTCTCTGGAGTGACGAATCACACTTCTCTGTCTGGATCCGATGGACTAGTCTGGGTTTGGCGGTTGCTAGGAGAACGGTACTTGCCTGACTGCATTGTGCCAAATGTAAAGTTTGGTGGAGAGGGGATTATGGTGTGGGGTTGTTTTTCAGAGGTTGGGCTTGGCCCCTTAGTTCCAGTGAAAGGAACTCCTAATGCTTCAGCATACCAAGACATTTTGGACAATTTTAAGCTCCCAACTTTGTGGGAACAGTTTGGGAATGGCCCCTTCCTGTTCCAACATGACTGCGCACCAGTGCACAAAGCAAGGTGGATGAGCGAGTTTGGTGTGGAGGAACTTGACTGGCCTGCACAGAGTCCTGACCTGAACCTGATAGAACACCTTTGGGATGAATTAGGCCCCAATCACACAGAAGGTTCGAAAACGCGAGGCGCACCGCATTGCCTTTTTTTGTTGACGTTTTTTCATTTAGAAAATAGCAGTGCGCCACGTTTAAAAAAAATGTTTTTGTTATGAAACCCCCGAATCAGCTGTCCTATCAGTCTAATCAAGGTAACGGACGCCACAACAGAAGACCTGCCTCTCCATTCATTCGATTGGACAATAGAAAAAAAACGTGATGACGTTGGGCGCTTTTCCGCTCAGAGTTGATTTTTTTTCAACTTCAGGCTCCCAGAGCGCTCCTTCTAAAACGCGAGGCGCAGCAGGCGGTTAAAACGTGAGGCGCCCGGTGCGCTTAAGCAGCACGCATAACGCTCTCTGCCAACCGAAATCAAACAGGAAGACAAAAAAATAGCAAAGGGGAGAAACACAGCAACCAATAACAAAAGGGGGAGGGAAACCAATACAATCACGTAACAGTGGGCCAACTCCATATTATTAAACCCTACAGATTAAGAATGGGATGTCATTAAAGTTCATGTGCATGTAAAGGCAGGCGTCCCAAAACTTTTGGCAATATGGTGTAAAGTACATACTTATTAACCTGATGCCATTTTTATAATCAAAGTTTCTTAGAGTTATTAAAATGCATTAACACTCTCAGATATGAGTCTTTTATCGATCTTTTGGAGACAGGTGTGAATTTAAATCATTGCGGTATTCACAGTAGTGTCCAATTTTGTATTTTTACCAGCAAAAAAGTGCAATATTTTCAATAAATCGTCATGCTCTAGTCCAGAGCTCTCTCAAACACTGAATGAAGACTAACATACAGCTACTCTGGAAAAATATCTTCACCACATGGTAGACCATAAAACATGTCACATAAACCACAAACACTAATATGATAGATCAAAATGCATAGCTTTTATGTGCTTTTTCTTTGTCATCGACACCCATCAACGTGACTAGACTTCTGGAGACGCACTAGTTTATATTAAACACGTCATTTGAATCAAGCGTTTAGCCAAAGTTTGTGCTTTGCAAACAACAAGAGGAAAAACAATTACACAAGCTACGTTGTTGGGTTGCAAATTGAGAATATATTAGCAGTACGTAAAAAAAGAAATCTTGGTTGATGTCTGAACAATCTGGCCCATTCATGCAGCACATGCCATGCCTGCAGCACAGGGGTTTAGACGATCAGCTGAGTGCAGCTTCCACTACAATACAACATTGTTCTCGAACGAAACGCTGCTTGTTTGCCTTCAAAACTCTGCTGTGCGGCTTATCAGAGGAGCACAGCTCCAAATCTCCCTCTGAGCTTGCTAACCGAAATCAGCGTGTGTCCATTTCCTACTGCACACTGTCAAACAAGCACTACGCTTGCCCAAAAGCCTTTTGAAATGTTTGAACTTTGAACAGGAGCTGAGGTAAGAAACAGAGATGAACGGGAAAAGAAAGAGAGGATCTTACACAACTTGAGAATAAACCTGACAGAAAAATACAGTCAACGTCTTCCAAACTTCCAAAGGAGACGGAACGAAAGAAAAATCACCGTAAAACTGTCTGCAAAATGTATTTGGAGTGGACCTTTATGTCAAACTTTTATACAAATTATATGACAAACTATCAAGTGGAATTTATTTTTAAAGTTTAAATAGATGTGCTGTTCAAAATGAAGACACTTTATGATTGTCAAATATTAACAGAACATGAAAATGCTATGATCATTTGTTTGCAAATGTCACTTGATGTGATATTTTGTATCTAATGCAATGACATATCTTTCAACTGTGACTTAAATCCATAATTTTTAATTCCACATCCCTTTCGTTGTGGAACCTGTGAAGCATCAAACAGAGACTGAAGGCACTTATCTTCTGTCCCTCCTCATTGAGATGCATGCATGTGAAACAAACCATGGCCCGCCTTCTTTGAAACTTGAAAATCTGTTTTGATAAGATTTGCTGTACCTATGAGATATGTTTCTTGTTATTTGTGAACATGAAATTTTGTCTTGTTCTTGTCACCCTGACAACTACAAAATCGACCAAGTGAACTACAGCTTTTAGTGCTGAAGACAATATTGAAATCATGTCTTTAATTTATATATAAGATTGTTTATCAGAATTCTCTGGAATTGCATTCCAAATACCATTCCGGTACTTGCAATTTCAAGATAATTCTGATAATACATACATATATACAGCTCTGGAAAAAATTAAGAGACCACTTAACATTGATTTCTCAATGTTAAGTGGTCTCTTAATTTTTTCCAGAGCTGTATTTATGTATATATGTATGTATTATTAGTACTTTTGAACTTTTTGGAAACCACTTTCCAAAACTTTTGAACGACAGTGTGTATGTATTTATATATATCTATATATATATATGTGTGTGACCCTGTCTGTGAAAACTGTGAAGTAATTTTTTTTGTCATTCGCTGTTTTATACATAAAATCATCCTACATAATGTAAAGAACATTCTGTGAAAATATAACCTTGATATCTTTAATATTGACTGAGTAAGATCATGTAAAAAGTTAGCTGAATTTCGGCCTCAGAAAATCATGATTTTGAGAAATTCCAATTTTAAAATCAAGCTTATTTTTGAAATTGTAAAACATTTTAACCATTATTATTCTGATAATGTGCCATATACCACATTAAAGCTAAGATTCTCCCATTTTCAGTGATATAGGACACATTTATGGGAAAATTCTTAATTTTGTAAAACAAGTCTTTTTATTATGATGTGCATGTCCAAAAAGCGTGAAACATTGAAACAAATGGGGGCACCACAAGAGCTTGATTTACCAAGTCTATTCACTCTAATGATTTGTAGGCTATAACTTTATTCGTAAAATGAAATCTCAGCAGAAAATGTCATTAAGAGGCCTATATATAACCATTAATATATAAAACATCCATAGAAAATCTCACTGTGTAACATTTGGAGTAAATCCAGGACTAGGCCTAATGCCCTAACAAGTTAACAGGTCAGTCTCAAACTTTGTGCAGATAGTTAGTCATAACTGTGAATCTTCACTTGTCTCACAATTCAATTAGATTATGATTCATTATGATTTTTTCATGGCTCATTGTGCTTAATAACTCTTTTAGCCAACATAAAGCACGTCCTGCACTTTATGTTCTCATTCATGCATGTTCTATTCGTATAGGTTTACAAACCGAAACCAAAACATCAGACGCGAGAGCTTTGCTTCCGAAGGACACACGCAACTTTTTTATATTAATATATAATACGTGTTCTTTATTTAGCCTACAAAAAACAGTAGGCCTATATTAATTATTATTAATTAAACTATCAGCTGTTCTGTCCCTTGCACTTCGCTTGCCGTGGCCGCCCTGTCAGAGAGCGAATTCATAAACTCAGCATCAGCATCAGCATAAAAAAAACAAACTATTTAGACACTTAGCACTTAGCCTTTTATAGCCACCCAGACTGCATTTAATTTTAACCAGAAATCCAGTAAACAAATTACCTTTTTAATATGAATTAAAATTTTAATAATATTTCACAAAAATAAGTCATTTTAAAATAACTGTCAACAAATATTTTTTAAAATACCATTTATTCATTGCAATGGCAGCTATTATGCCAGTAATCAGTGTCAAATGATCCTTCGAAAAATTGTTCAAATGCTGATTATTATTATCAATTTTGTCAACTTAATATTTTTGTGGAAACTAAAACAAGTTTTTTCAGGATTCCTTGATGAATAGAAATGTCCAAAGATAATTGTGTAATAATGTGAAAGTCTTTACCGACCCTTTTGATTAATTTAATGCATCCGTGCTACATAAAAGTAAACATTTTTTTTTTTTTCTCTTACTGACCACAAACAGCATGAGATTATATATACTTTATACTACAGGGCTGTTGAAAGGTTGAATCTGATTGGTTGACGAATTGGTGCGCAATTATTTTCAGGAAAACGCACAGCTAAATTAGTTCCAGGCAGGTCTTGACCGCATTACAGTTCCATATCAATACGCCAAATGATTTCAGTTATTTCGGACTACAACAGCAAAAGAACCAAAACCCATAACGACACTGACCAAGCAAACAAATATAGTAAACAATAGGATCAAAACTACTTTAAAAATTAATTTAGTTTTTCGCAAGAAAATTAAGTTTTATTATTTACGGAAAACAAATACTCTCTTCCTCCTGCTCTCTCTCCCACTCAAACGCACACGCATCCAGTACAGACACACACTCGCACAGAAACGTGTTGTCAGCGCTGCACTGACGATTTTATCAGTGAAATAGTTGAACAACTTGAAAGCTACATGACATTTCTCACTAGCAAGATAATAACGGCGCTGTTCTTGAAGCAGATAAACTTACAGTTTTGATATTAGTAAAGAAGGCGACGCTGCTGTGGAACACACAGACACAGATCATTCACATAATGTCTCACCCAATGTCTCTCTCTCTCTCTCTCTCTCTCTCTCTCTCTAATAACTGCATTAATAAAATGCATCTTCAAAGAGATTGGTAGACGTGCCTTTAAATGTAAAGCCCCTTAAGACTGGAATAGCCTGCCTGGGTCTCCAAGATCTGTCACTTCTTTGCGTTCCTTCAAAATATCGCACTTTATTTACTTGCAAGCAAACTGTTGCTGATGTTTTCCTCATGTCTGACTGGTCTTGTGTTTTATATACTCAAATATGCAGGATACTTTTTGTTCTTTTTTTTATTTTTTATTTATCTGTATATATGCAAGTATTTGTGGAGGTATGTGCATGTATATTATGTGTTTATATGTATGTATATGCATATGTGTATGTATTGGCTAAATGTTGTCATGCCTCTTAATACTGCAATATGTTTTATACATGGATTTGTTTTCAAATAAGGAGTCGATGGGGCGGGATGAGGGAGAGCTTTAGTGAGTGTGAATGTACATGTGCTGTATTATCTTTGTCTTTGTCGAGGACCCCCTTGAAAACGAGATGTTTCATCTCAAGGGGTTATCCTCCAAACAACAACAAATTCAAAATCAAATAACTCCATTAGTCTGCTATCAGTGGCTGAAGCCTCCATTAGTAGCTCTAAAATGACGTTTTGGATTTTGCAACAGTGGTGAAGCGTAAGAAATTAGTCACAAGAGCGCTTAAAAGACCTGACAAATGTCTTGAAATACATCATCTAAACAATGTTTCGAGGTGAGGTAACCGTATTATAAGCGGAATAATTGACTCCGGGCCATTGAATTATTGAAAAATAATGCACACCCGAGGTGTAACGGCCTCATATACTGCTCCCATACAAGTCATTACATTATGTTTAAGCTCTTTTTCCATGACCCTCTTCCTCACACATATAAAATAAAAGTAATTATGTTTAAAGCCCTCCCAGCACTGCTCACCCGCTGATAATAATTGTGAAAGCTGTGGTCACAAACAATATAAAATAAAACACGCTTGCACACGTACACGCTTTTTTCCCCTATTGACTGCTTTCTGGTGCACAACTTATTTGCAGTTCCACTTTAATACATCAGTGGTTTTTGGCTTGCCATCGGAAGGCCTGAAACCACAATAAATCACCCTGATAATCATCTATTTTTTACTTACAAGGCCCTAGAGGAGATACATGCTTTTACTTAAATAATTCTGGTGCAATTTACTTGTGCATAAAAACTGATGCCTGTGGCTATGTAAACTAAATGCATTAAAACCCCAGCTCGTAGGAAACATGTTGCTTTACTTACCTATATAGAGAGAGGAGTCTTTCTTCCGCACATGATCGTCTATGTAGGACACACCCAGGGGCTGCACAGGAGTTGCACCAATACCCAGCAGCACCTGGGCTCCAATCAGAAGCAGGTACATCATGTTGGTGTTGGCTCTATTCCCACACGTTTCATCAGTTTTAGAGATGTTGGAGCACACATCTCGCCCCAGATCCTTGCTCCCGAAATCTGTGATCATGTATTGACTGGTGAGGAATTCAGGTAATGCGGAGAGCAGCGCTCCTAAAGCCATGACAATGCCTCCGCAGCCAATTAACCGAGGGCGGTGGGCTTTAGCACCAAAATAACTAACAAAGAGAATGAGGGCCAGGTTGCCGATCTCAAAGCTGCTGGCAATGACGCCCACATCAGCGCTCTGAAGATTGAAGCGCCGCTCCAGTGTGGTCAGCACGCTCACCTAAGAAATAAACAAAACAGAAGAATTAATGTAATGTTAAATCTGACAATATTGGAGTTTTAGGTACAATATCACCATTTCACAAATGGTTTCTTTCTCGCAAAACCTTATAGTATGCCTCCTGAACACTTTCCATATATGGTGCGCTTCTCACTGTATCATCGCGTGATACTTTTGTATCATTTTTGTAACTTTTAGCCTGGTCTTTATTCACTGCCATTATATGGAGGAGCGCGTGCAGGACTATTTAAAAATTTCTGCTTTGAGGTCCGAAAAAGTGAGAAGGACATACATAGGGCATTGGAACAACAGCAGAGATGGTTTTATTTTCATTTCAGGGGTGAACTATCCCTTTAATTCTTTGATTCTAAAAATCAGATGGGATGATTAACAAACATAAGTCATTTCACTTTGTATGGAATTTAATTATCATCAAAGCTTGTATTAAATTGTATGAATGATTGTTTTTTCTACTATATATATATATATATATATATATATATATATATATATATATATATATATATATATATATATATATATATATATATATATATATATATATATATATATATATATATATATATATATATATATATATATATATGGTTTTTTCAGGATCATTTGGTGAAGAGAAAAATATACATATTTTTTGTATATTTAGTATTTTATTTGAAATATAAATATTTTATAATATTATACATGCCATTACTCTTCCTTTTGATCATTTTAATGCATCCTTGCAGAATAAAAGTATTATTGTCCTTAAAAAAAATTCAGCTGACCCTAAACTTTTAAATAATACTATCTATAACTGCAGTTTCATTTTGTCATCCAAGTCAGTTTATTTGCTTTTTTTTGTATCGATACTAAAGTGGCAGAGGCTGGCATTATACAATCAAAGTCCCCCTCAAACAACATAACACCAAATCTAATTTAAAGGAACACGCCGACTTTTTGGGACTTCAGCTTATTCACCGTATCCCCCAGAGTTAGAGAAGTCCATACATACCATTCTCATCTCTGTGAATGCCATAACTGTCTGACGCACCCACCGCTAGCCTAGCTTAGCACAAAGACTGGAGGTAAACGGCTCCAGCTAGCCTACTGCTCAATAAGTGACAAAATAACGCCAACATTTTCCTATTTACATGTTGTGATGTGTATAGTTACATTGTGTACTAAGACCAATGGAAAATGAAAATTGCGGAAAATGAAATTTTCTAGACCAATGTGGCTAGGAACTATACTCTCATTCCTGCGTAATAATCAGGCAACTTTGCTTCCGTACCATGGGTGCAGCGGCGCAATTACGCAGCGCCTGAAAATAGGCCTTACTTCTGTCAACATAACTAATGTGACAACCTGCTTGCACAGAGAGTGTGCAGGGGACTGTTTTCAGGCACTGGAGAGGTAAGGTGTGACGGTGAAGATCAGCGAAGAAACTGTTATATTCGCTAATATTTACACAAGATCACAAAATGAGATACAGTAACGCTGCATGCTACATGGAAATGGCATGTCAGATTAAAGTAATCAAATCCCTGATCAAACCAAACACAGCTATTCCAACAAGGGTGGAATACAAGGACATTGAACCCATATAAAAGATGAGAACTAATGACAGTAAAACAACTTTTTTGACAAATCCTTTCAATCATTGACATGCTACACACACTCATTATCAATGCTTATGACAGAAATAGCTGGTGGAAGTGAAATAATGCCACCGGGCAGCCTTGAAGAGGAATCACAGGACTTTAATGAAGCAGCTTTGAGCTGGAGCGACACAAATATGCCATGGCTGTCAAAAGAGCATGTTATTAAGGCTACGCTCTTTACTATAATCCTATTCCTCTAGAACGAGCCAACTCCAGGCCTCTCTCAGATGCTGCGCATAACGCTCTTTGCAAATCTCCCCACGCTGCACTACAGAGTCCTTTGACTGGAGAGATCATTTCAATTTGATGGATAAGATAATATTCGATCACTCGATTAGTTACACAGCTCTCCGGAATACTATATATATATATATATATATATATATATATATATATATATATATATATATATATATATATATATATATATATATATATATATATATATATATATATATATATATATATATATATATATATATATGTTGTGAAATAAAATTACTCCGATTATAAAATTAAAATGGTAGTTATGCTGTTTACGCCAGGAGGCACTTATGAGTCATTAGATTTGGACCTTGGTGAGCTGACTCCTCTCGAGAAGCCCTATGTAAAAAATGTAGGTGTTTGATTTTAAATTGGACAAACAGATTAACTTGGTAGTTAAATCTAGTTTTTTTCCAATTGAGACTACTAGCACCCAAATATCTTTCGGACCTGATTAAAGAGGTACTTCACCACTGGAAAGACGAATGTGTATTTAAATTGGGTCATTTTTGTAGTAGAAATGTGAAATTATTTTAGAAGTTTGTGCCTTCTAGACTGAGAAAAGACAGAAAATTTTTTTTTGGGCTCATATGGATGAAAAACAACAACTCCCAGAATGCACTTGCTTCGCTGCCCTACGAGGCCACTCCCACCGGTTACATCACTTGCCCACCGCGGCACCACCCCACCGTCGTTTTGATTTTTATTGTAATAAAATAATTTAGTTCAGTTAGAGAACAGACACTACAATTAAAAACTGAACGTGTCTGCTCAATACAGTGTGAGCCGAACGAGAGTCGCCGCACAGACCAGCAGGAGTCAGATTTCATTCACCACGAGAGCAAACACATGACAGACAAGATGATCGCAGAAGATTTGGTTCCAAAGAAAAATGTAAAAGTGACTATTTAAGTGAGTTTGCCATTGTACCATTTTATTGTTGTGTTTTTCATTAAGAAAATAGGCATGAACCCACAATTCCAGCAACCCGTCCCTGAATTGGCACTAATCTTTCATAGGAATTCATTGAGAACACTCGCTTTGCTCTGCAACGCTCCGTTATGAATGTCCGAGCGGCCGTGCGCATTTACATTCTGTGAGTGAGATCCCACCCTTATGGGCGGGTTGTAAACATGCGGAACTAACTCCTACTACTGGTTGTAGTCTCTACTCTCTGGCCAAAAAAGCCTTCGATGACGCAAAATGAGGATATTTGCGTCATCAGAGGCTTTTTTCCAGACATACAATACATAAATCTCTCGTCTCAAGGGGATATGAGGGGGTGTGGGGGAAGCACGATCATTTGAATATACTACCAGGTTTCTACTGATACAAAGTATCAATTTGAAGTAACCCTTTAAGCTGTACGCTCCGCTAAGGGCTCTAAGGTCTGCTGACCACTTGCTTTTAGTTGTCCCATGGACAAAGTTGAAGAGTAGGGGTGACCGAGCCTTTGCTGTGGCAGCCCTGAAGCTCTGGAATAGTTTGCCCTTCTATATTAGACAGGCTCAAACATGCTGTTTTTAAATCTAGCCTAAAAACATATTTTTATAGTCTGGCATTTGACGCTACGTGAGAGTTGCTTTTCTTTTATTGTTGTATTGTGTCTTACTGTTTTCCTTTGCTGTTGTTTGTTTGTATCATTGATATTTTAGTCTGTGTGTACAGCACTTTTGATGTTTTTGAAACACCTGCTGTTTTTAAAAAGTGCTTTATAAATAAACTTTGGCTTGACTTGGCTTGACTTACTCATATCGTGATGTAAGATTTTGGTCATATCGCCCACCCTTACTGAAGTCTAAATGACAGTTTAAATGATTTTTAAATGTCCATATATTTATTATTTAGTAACTAGCCATGAAAAAAGATGGATAACGTACAGTCAATTAATACATTTGTCCAATAGCATTCACTGTACATGAACCTGATGATGGTCTTTAAAGGGATAGTTCACCCAAAAAGGAAAATTCTGTCATTAATTACTCATTAAATAAAAGCTCTCAGATTTCATCAGAAAATATCTACATTAGTGTTCTGAAGATGAACGGAGGTCTTACTGGTTTGGAACGACATGAGGGCGAGTAATTAATGCCATAATTTTCATTTTTGGGTGAACTATCCCTTTAACTGTCTATCCAGTATTATTTATTGGCCTCTTTCTGAATAATTTAACTTCTGATTAACACAGTTCAAGGAATGGATTGGCCTAATTTCGCAGAATGAAAAAGCACATTTTCTGTTACCAAATCATCTGTATAGCATACATCTGTAACATTCTGTGCAGAGGAAAATATTCCTAAACAGTTCAAATGCCTGATGTGAATAATGAGTTCAATGTGAGCCTTAAACATAGAGCAGTGATGTTGTTGCCATAACTGTCTGCTAATTCGATTTGCTCTAACTCAGTTTCCTGTAGTAAGCCTGGTTCAATTTAATTGGAAAGTACCTTGGACTGTCTAACAGACCACTCTGTTTTGTGCAGAACACAATGTTTGTGACACATTTGCAGTCCACTATAAGACTGTCTTGTGTTTCAGTTAGTACTACTAAACATGCAAAACACATCACACTCACTTACTGTTTAACTCCTGGCATATGACTTATAAACTGCAATAAACTGTCCACGCATATACTGTTGACACAATTTGAATATCAAACTTATTTGGTTAATGTCAATAATCATGCTTTGCATTTTGAACATAGACCACTAAATAGGCTCTGTCTTAATATACTGTAAGTGTTAGTGATGCACCGAAATGAAAATTCTGGACCGAAACCGAAACCGAAATTTGTGTGTGTGTGTGTGTGTGTGTGTGTGTGTGTGTATTATATATTTATATATATATATATATATATATATATATATATATATATATATATATATATATATATATATATATATATATATATATATATATATATATATATATATATATATATATATATATATATATATATATATATATATATATATATATATATATATAAATTGCTTGAATTTAATGGATCTGAAATGAAAAAAAATCACGAACCAATAGAATAATCAAACTTTTATTAAGTTACATAACAAAAGCTAAAATATTTATAACAATAAATATAAATAATAATACCAAATAATATTATTCTTCAAGTTTTATGTTCCATCAAATAAAATAGTTTTTTAACAGTTGTGCAAAAAAAGATCCACAATTATCTGAATAACTGCACACAAAATCACAGAATGGTTCTCATTAAGAACATGAGATGCTGCAGTGAATAGTCTCTCACTGTCTGTCACTGTTCTCCGGGAAAAACGGCATTTGGGGGGTAAAATATGTGTTTTTTTGGCGGGGTTGCCTGCTAAAATGTGCATTCCTGGGTCTAAATATATCACATAATTGGGGTTGCTTCAACCCGCGGACATGGAAAAACATCCCGCGGGAAATCCGCGGACTTGGCAACACTGCTTGGGGCAGATAAATACCTGCGTGCAATCCACGCAAGCAATGGAAAGCGGCCTTTGTTTGCACGCCAGTAGTCAAGGGGATTGTCGCTTCTGGCAATGGGTAGTTCAGCTGGATACGTCTCTATTTGTTCTCATACTGCTGACATGCTTAATCTTTGATAGGCAGACGCGTTGCATGATAACAGCTCGACCGTGAGTGAAACCTAAAGGTGCATGCGCCAGCAGTACAGAAGAGTCCACTAGGTGGCAATACACACAGTATTGAGCACAGTGTTCAGCCGTCGAAGAAGAGTGTGCAAAGACCGGTTTAAAAACAACACGCTTGGAAAAAAAAGAGAGAATTTTTTATTCTTCAGTGTTTCTTCCAAACTATGTAGCAATGGTGGATGCACTACAGTTCTTCTCCGATCATGCCCAGCGAATGTCCCGTTGATGACAGGACTCAGTGCTGCCCTCCGATGTCTGGTGGAGCAAAGACACTTTTTTACTTTAAGTATACCCGGGACCTTAAGGCTGTCGCGGCCGGCCGCGAGCCCTCCGAGTGACGAAAATTACGTCATGCGGGCGGTGCACGAACGCGGACGGCCGAAGTATACCCGGGCCTTTAAGCGCTTGCGCGCACGGATGGGAGGGGCGGGTGACATTCATTTTCGGTTTACGTTTTCGGCTGTTTTTTTTTAATTCCGGCCCGAAACCGATAATGCAATTTTCGGCCCTACATTTTCGCCGGCCGAAATTTCGGTGCACCCCTAGTATGTGTCATAATAGAGTGGTGCAGGTATGACATCACCTTGTAGGCCAAAACGCGGAAGCGAGTTAGCATTTTAGTACTTCCAGTATCCTCGTCCCGAAGTCAATGGGTTTTTTGAATGGGATTTTGGTTAAATGGCTGAAATAAGGCCTGTGGTGAACACAAGCTCAAGAGACTTTCACATTTTTTTCTATTACATAAAATATATCAATATTAACCCACTCGTGATTTTTTTAAGCTGTTACGTGTCTTGAAATAGGCGGTTGCTAACAAGTGGCTAAATGGGACTACAGAGGCTGTCGGGGAGATCAAACGTCATCACATTGAACAGGTAAGCTCAGTACGATTTTACAGCATCATTATGCTCATAATTGTGCTCTTATAAACTAGTCTAACTCAAACGTTTTGGAAAAACGTTTTTAGATAAAAACTAAAAAACTGAGTTGTCGAAAGTCAAGCGACCGTGGTGTAGTTCGTTTATAGCGTACCTTTAGCTTTTGCCGACTGCATTTAGGCTTCAAAATTAATAAAAGTTGTGTCTATCTGTGATATTTATCTTGATGGACAAAATGTGTAAGCATCATAAACTTTTGTTGATCACAGAGCTTGTTTTTTGCAATAATCCAAAAGCCTATGGAAAATCCGATTTTTTCGAGGGAACCAGTGCCAGTTGGCCTATAAAGTGACGTCATACCTGCACCACTCTATAAAATATGAACAAAATCTCAATTTATGAAATAATAAGAGACTATATCAAACCAGCAACATTCCCACTGTGCCAGTAAAGCGCTATTTTAAGATTTGGCCTGAAATGTCCTATAAAAGGCTTTCAATCCCAGAGCCTTCCAAACATTACCAACAAATTTAACAGCTCATAATATCACAATCATGAAAACTAAACAGTAAAGCTCTAACTTGTGTGCTTTTGTACTATTCACACTGGCTCTGGTCAGTTGCCAGGCCCAAAGATATGTGCCAGCCTACAAGTTCTGGAAGCATGACGAAAGGACAGGACAGGCCACATCCCCCATCTGCCTCCACTTTCTGCTTCCCTCAGAGTCTGTGCCATCCTGCTGAAACCTGTTGACTGAATAGCTGGGTCTGTCTGCGTACATCAGTTCCAGTGCCACGGCGATAGGGGACATAGGCTGCCACATTAATGCCAGGACACATTCAACATGTCCGCAGCGTCAGCTAATGCCAAATCTCTGTTGACTCCACCCTGACATGCTCACACCCAGCGCCCTCTAATCCCTCAGCATGAAACCCCATTATTATAGCAAGACTATGAATTATTGAACAATGAGACAAAAATGTCTATCATGTTATTGTTGAGTCAAATCGGTCTTACATAATAAGCAATGACAAATTGTGCAGAACAACCAGTCTGCATCATTCAAGCGTGAAATGTTTTCAAGAACATGTGCGGCCACCAGGCATCCTTCAACAATCTGTGTTTGATATCGAACATGAGAGAGACACAGCATTGCCTTATCAGTACGACAGGAAACAGACCAACGGTAGTACTTTCCATGAATTGACTTTGAGGTTTCTGAAAAGAGATGGTGGACCAATAGAAATCCGCGTATTAGGGGATGTTCTTTAGAACAAATTAAAGCAGGAGACTGCACCAGTATGAAAATCAAAACAGTTATAATATTGGTATTATTACGAAGCATGGCTGAATATAAGAATACAATAAAATAGTTTCCAGGACAAGAATGATCTGTTTTTAGATGTCTGAGAGATATTTTTGATGATAATCTTTTTAATATTTACGGGAACCGAGAATGTAAGTCTTTCTCTTGTCCTTATTTATTTTATTAAACAGTTAAGAATTAATAAAATAGTTTCAAAGAATGAGATAAATAACTGACAGTGAAATATCTGGCTGATCTCACTGCTAACAGCATCCATCCCAACTGTTCAAAAGAAAATGTGATAGGAAGATAAATGAGGGATGTCATTTACAGATTCAGCCCATTGTTTGCTGTCAGGCGAAGATTGATTTTGAGTCCTGCACTGTCACAATAAACACATAATAATAATAATAATAATAATAATAATAAGTTTAATTTATATAGCGCCTTTCCCAAGCTCAAGGACGCTTCACAATAACAGTAAGTAACAAGCAGTTTACACATAGACGGACAGTGGACATTTGCCCAGTCCAAGTAATGAGCGATTGCAGTTGCAAATCGCACTACATATGCAATAACATGAAAAACAAAGGCAACAAACATTAATTACAGACAGCATGGTGGGCAGTTTGAGTAAAGATGCAACAGATTATTGGTAGTCAGTTAACATTGTGATTGTGTTATGTCAAGTTAACATATTCATGACTGATAATACTGATTAAACAAATGTGTTTTAAGTTTACTTTTAAAATCATTTAACGTGGTTGTTGTCCTGAGAGCCAGGGGGAGAGAGTTCCATAGCTTAGGGGCTGTAACAAAGAAAGACCTGCCACCCATAGATGATAGGCGAAATCTCCGCTCACAGAGGAGTTCACAGCCAGAAGATCGGAGAGTTCGAGGGGGAATATAAGGAGAAAGTAATTCAGAGAGATAGGCTGGAGCAAGACCATTGAGTGACTTAAAGGTAAGCAGAAGAATTTTGTAAGTGATACGGGATAACACGGGTAGCCAGTGCAGTTTGAACAGAATTGGAGTGATATGGGCAGTTTTTTTAGTGTGAGTTAGCAGTCTTGCGGCTGAGTTTTGGATATATTGCAAACGTGAGATAGAGTGTGCTGGTAGTCCAGAAAAAAGAACATTACAGTAGTCGAGGCGAGATGTGATGAACGCGTGGACTAGTGCTTCAGCGTCTTTTGGGCTGACATAGGGGCGGAGTTTGGCAATACGGCGCAGATGAAAAAAGGACGCTTTACAAAGTTGGCTAATGTAAGCGTCGAACGTCAGTGAAGGATCAAGAATGATACCCAAATTTTTGACAGTGGCAGATGGAATTATTGATGTAGCTTCAAGGTCAAGTCTGGGAATATCACTTATATTCTTTGTTAGAGATGGAGGGCCAATGATTAATATTTCTGTTTTAGTCAGATTCAGACTGAGAAAGTTGGAGTTGAGCCAGGTCTTTAACTCATTTACACATGATGATAGTGATGTGGTCTGGTAAATATAATCCGGTCGGCAAGCAGTATATATCTGGATATCGTCGGCATAGCAGTGATATTGAAAACCATGGCGGCGAATAATTTGTCCGAGAGGCAAAATGTAAATAATAAATAGTAACGGGCCAAGAACTGAACCCTGTGGAACACCTTGTTTGAGAGTGACAGTGGGAGATTTGTAATTGTGCATAGTGATGTAGTATTTCCTATCTGTTAGATAGGAGGAAAACCAGGATAATGCAGCCCCTGAGATACCAATCTCTGATAGGCGCATTAGTAGGACTTTATGACAGACAGTGTCAAAAGCTGAGCTGAGGTCGAGTAGTAGAAGTAAGGAAATGTTTCCCGAGTCACCAGCGAGTAAGAGGTCGTTGATAACCCTTGCTAATGCAGTTTCAGTACTGTGGTTTTGGCGAAAACCAGACTGAAATAAATCAAAACTATTGTTGAGAGATAGATATGACTGCAATTGAGTGGCGACAACCTTTTCCATGATTTTTGAGACATACGGTAAATTGGAGATTGGGCGGTAGTTAGCGTATTCAGTTGGGTCCAGATTAGTTTTTTTAAGAATAGGAGTAACTGCAGCCGTCTTTAGTGAGACTGGAACAGAGGCAGAGAGAATAGACATGTTTACAAGATGTGATATAGGTGCAGAAATGGCAGAGTTACAGTGTTTCAGAAGTGTTGTAGGTGCAGGATCCAGCCGGCAAGAAGAAGAATTGGATTTCTGTATCATTTCACTAATCAAGATGGGATTGGTCAACATAAAGTTATTAAGTGTTTTTGTCTGAGCTTGCT
This sequence comes from Gobio gobio, assembly GCF_949357685.1. Classification (NCBI taxonomy): domain Eukaryota; kingdom Metazoa; phylum Chordata; class Actinopteri; order Cypriniformes; family Gobionidae; genus Gobio; species Gobio gobio. The sequence goes on from NC_137115.1 coordinate 47,504,703, forward strand.
CACAACTAGAAGTGGTCGGTTCATCACTAAAAGTCCCACGTAAAGCATCCAGTTTCCCCTGAAAGTGGTTCTTTTTCAAACACATTCTTTTTCATCGTTAAAACATTTCACCCATAAAGAAATTAATTGTATTTTTGAAAAACATCTTTAAGTGCACTCACATGAGATGAAAAGTCTGTTCATATCAGGAGCTAGGGCTGTGCGATATTGAAGAAAAATGCGATATGCAATACCTTGCGATACGATATTGCTTTAAGTGTGTAAAATCTATTTAAATTATATTTTTAAAATTATTTAAGAAATGAGTGTGATACCATTTATGTGTTTCACATTCTTTCTGGGAAAAGAAAGCATCGCTACAACTTCTGAAAGTGATCAGCAGTGTTTTAGCAAAAAAGTATGTCACAAATCTGACAACATAATTTTAACATCAATGTAAACAAACAAAAAATGTAATGCCAATATATTTAAATACCAAAAACTCTTTGCTTGACTTAGTAATGTATCAACTTAAAACTTAACATCAAGAACATCCAGGTAAACAAAGACACCTGAACTAGGGGTGGATGATTATTTTTGTTATTTTAATGTATCTTTGTTACTAAAAATAAGAACTAAAAACAGTAGTCTTCACATTAATTAAATATACACTGATACATAATAAAGCTACAAAGGTTATTCAGCCAAGAGCACTGAGTGATTTTCTCTTTTTCTTTTGTTGTTTGACAGACAGCGGCAGGTTTACTGTATTACTGTACTGTCACTTTAAGACCTAATACACGGATCCTATTTATACGCATTCGTTTTCTTTCCCCAACTGATTTTGTTCACTTAAAGCATAACCGACTGTGTTTATATGAATACTCATCAAGACAGCCATTTTGACATAACTGTGTGTGTATTTGACAGATTGAGTGTGTAACAAGGCACGAAACAGAACTGAAGGGATCACACGCTTTCAGAGAGGCGGCTTGTGCGCACGTTTCGGTGTGTGTGTCAGACAGCAGAGAGCTCGAGACTGCAAGGAGTTGTTTTTCGCAAGTTATAGCATTTAATAACTATTTTTAACGTCAAGCAAGTCACATAAGTAATGGGGTGTAACGATTCGTTTTAACAACGATTCGATTCGTATCACGATTTGAGGTTGTCGATACGATTCAAGGACGATATTGGTTCATTTAGAACGATACGATCCGAAACGATTCAGTGACTTGAAATCGATTCAGTAACTTTTTAGCCAAAAATTGTGTGACTGAAATAAATATCTGGATTCTGCTCAGTGCAGGTGAAGTTTCCTAGATTCCTGTTGTTTCTTGTAAGGGAATCAGGTATCAATTAATTATGGATATAAACAAACAAGTAAACAACAATTAATGGCAAATGCATTCAAATTTTATTTGAATAAAGTGCAACCAACAGTTTAGGTTGAATTAACAGGAAGTTAACCTTTTCTGCTGTCATTTTCAATATTCAATACATTTTCAATAAAAGCACAGTAAGTGCAACCAACATTTCAACAGTAGGTTAACCTGCTACTTCTGCTTTTGTTATCCAACATAAAAATATTACAATATTAATATCAAAAATAAAGTGCAACTAACTTCTCTTCAGGTTTAATTAATAGTAGGTTTACCTGCTACTTTTGCTGTTGTTTTACAACATTAAAATAATACAAATACAATATTAATATCAAAAATAAAGTGCAACCAACATTTCTTTAGGTTGAATAAACTGGCTGAACCTGCTACTACTCTCAGTTTAATAAACAAACAATATTTAACAAAGATAAAATGTAACCAACTACTCTTCAATGACTCTACAGATTTCTTTTTCCAAAATATCAACATGATCTGACCGCAGAACACTTCTCTGTGCGTTCACTATGTCGCCAGCACAAAAACTCGCTCTGCAGGCACACTGGTGTCAGGAATGCACAGGTAACATTTAGCAAGGGTTGAAAGTACAGGTAACACGTTACTAACTTAGCTCTTTCTCCTGGTGGCTTGATAATTTCTCGCACGTTGGCTTCTCCTCTGCCATCCGCCATGCTATGTTTTGTTTTCTTCTGCTGCAGCTGGTGCGTTGCGATGATGTCATAGATAGGCAGACTTAATCGAGTAACGTTTAACGCCTTTATCATTAAAAGTGCTAAGAAAAAACATCCATATAAAGTCTGACGTGCTTAAATCCAATGCGTTATTTCCTATGATCGATACAATCGATTGATTACCTTTTAAAACGATGTTAGATCGATATATGTCGTCCGGAAGGCCAACTTGCCGAGCACAGATCGATGTAGTTCGATCATAGGAAAATAAATCGATACATCGATGTAGTAGATGAATCGTTACACCCCTAATAAGTAACAATCGTGTGCCCAGTCTATTCTCTGCTATATGCGCAACCTAAACCTAAAACGTACACTTTTCACAATGTTGAAGTAGCCTATTGAAACCATTCAGATATTCCGTGCCGTTCTGATATGCATATTGCGAAATGTACAGGTGCTGGTCATATAATTAGAATATCATCAAAAAGTTGATTTATTTCACTAATTCCATTCAAAAAGTGAAACTTGTATATTATATTTATTCATTACACACAGACTGATATATTTCAAAAGTTTATTTCTTTTAATGTTGATGATTATAACAGACAACTAAGGAAAATCCCAAATTCAGTATCTCAGAAAATGTTAATATTGTGAAAAGGTTCAATATTGAAGACACCTGGTGCCACACTCTAATCAGCTAATGAACTCAAAACACCTGCAAGGGTCTTTAAATGGTCTCTCAGTCTAGTTCTGTAGGCTACACAATCATGGGGAAGACTGCTGACTTGACAGTTGTCCAAAAGACGACAATTGACACATTGCAAAAGAGGCAGGCTGTTCACAGAGCTCTGTGTCCAAGCACATTAATAGAGAGGCGAAGGGAAGGAAAAGATGTGGTAGAAAAAAGTGTACAAGCAATAGGGATAACCACACCCTGGAGAGGATTGTTGAACAAAACCCATTCAAAAATGTGGGGGAGATTCACAAAGAGTGGACTGCAGCTGGAGTCAGTGCTTCTAGAACCACTACGCACAGACGTATGGAAGACATGGGTTTCAGCTGTCGCATTCCTTGTGTCAAGCCACTCTTGAACAACAGACAATGTCAGAAGCGTCTCGCCTGTGCTAAAGACAAAAAGGAAAAAAAGTGGTCCAAAGTTATGTTCTCTGATGAAAGTAAATTTTGCATTTCCTTTGGAGATCAGGGTCCCAGAGTCTGGAGGAAGAGAGGAGAGGCACACAATCCACGTTGCTTGAGGTCCAGTGTAAAGTTTCCACAGTCAGTGATGGTTTGGGGTGCCATGTCATCTGCTGGTGTTGGTCCTCTGTTTTTTCTGAGGTCCAAGGTCAACGCAGCCGTATACCAGGAAGTATTAGAGCACTTCATGCTTCCTGCTGCTGACTAACTTTATGGAGATGCAGATTTCATTTTCCAATAGGACTTGGCACCTGCACACAGTGCCAAAGCAACCAGTACCTGGTTTAAGGACCATGGTATCCCTGTTCTTAATTGGCCAGCAAACTCGCCTGACCTTAACTCCATAGAAAATCTATCTAATCTAATCTAAGATGCGATATCCCAGACCCAACTATGCAGAAGAGCTGAAGGCCACTATCATAGCAACCTGGGCTCTCATAACACCTGAGCAGTGCCACAGACTGATCGACTCCATGCCACGCCGCATTGCAGCAGTAATTCAGGCAAAAGGCAAAATTCAGGTAATTCAGTAGGCCAAGATTTCTAAAAATCCTTTCTTTGTATTGGTCTTAAGTAATATTCTAATTTTCTGAGATACTGAATTTGGGATTTTCCTTAGTTGTCTGTTTTCATGTTTCAATCATCAAAATTAAAAAATGGTGTGTGCACAACTTTTAAACAACTTTAATTATTTGCGCAAGTAGATTACATACAAAGTCAATGCAAAGACGCAAATTCACACCGGGCGACGCAATTTACGCAAACGCATGATATACGCCTCAATCGCATCTTCCGTGCATGTTGAAAAATTTCAACTGGAGTGGAAAATTCGCATGACACATTGTTGGGGTTTATGGATTATGGAGGAGACGGTGAAATTCACTGAGTTGTGTGCACCTCTGGATGGTGCTGTGAACCCAGACACGTCGGCATTTGGCTTTCCGGCGTATTTGGGATTCCACAACAAGTATAAAGCAGCAATAGCTGTTTTCTCCAACATGTTTGATGATGGAAAAAATGGCGAACATTTTTTTGTTGTTGATGAGTGAAAACACTCCTCATCACGTGATGTTTTTATTCGTGCGAGTGACGTGAAAAACAAGTTATCCCACAAGAAAATTAGAGCAAGTAACATGATGAGAGTATTCGCTTCGCTTTTGGTGTGCACACATTATTACCCACAGTATCAAGGCATAAGCCGAAGAAGAAGCAGCTTCTTGTGTACATTGTCAGAAAAGCAGCAACAGTAATGGCGGCAAATAGACAGCAAGTTTTGTTGCAGCGCGAGTTGTTAAAGGTAGGGTAAGTGCTTTCTGGAACCGATGTTGACATTTCAAATCACCAAAACAAACACGCCCCTTCCCCAAAAGGGTCTCGCCCCTATTTTGATAGCTCCGCCCCATACATACGTACGCATTGCAGGCAACGACTATGGCGGAATCTGCTGTCCCAGCCGCCAAGGGCAGGGGCGTAGCTAAGGGGGGGAATGTTAGGACGATTATAAGGGCCCACACACTTTTGGGGCCCCCAGAGATCGGTTTTATTAGTAGGCCTAGTAACAGTACTAGTAGTAATGTATTTTAAATGTATAATCTACCAAAGAGTTAAGGCCTTTGCACACTGAGTCCGAAATTTTCGCATGCGTTTTTTCGTATTCGTGATCCGAAAAATTTGTCACGCACAGAGACCTTGCACACGGAGTCCGATGCATATTAATGAATGCGTTACGAAAAAAAACGCAAAACAACACAAAATGCCGTCTTCAAGTAGTGAGGATGATTTTTTTTGTCCTCTCTCTTAAAAAATGAAAAAGAGGAAATATTGGGTCCATCCACTTCTGCGATCGCGTAGAGAGGAAGGAGAGTTCCTCTTATCAAGGAGCTGCGGGATTATCCAGACCGATTCAAAGTTTACTTTAGAATGTCAGTGACTCCGTTTGATGCTTTGCTAGCGATACTGGAGCCACATATTAAAAAGAAGACCACAAATTTCCGTGACTTAATTTATCCTGAACAGAGACTGACAGCCTATGTCTAAAGGGATCCGCGCGCGCGCGCACACACACACACACACACACACACACACACACACACACACACACACACACACACACACACACACACACAGACACACACACACGGTTTACAGGGACTTGGTGTGCTATAATTTAGCTGTGATATAATAATATTTGTAGTATTTTTGATACAATAATATTTGTATATGTAGCGATTCATTCACCACCATTGCCAGCAGTTTTAGGTTGGGCATCAGCACTGTCGGAAAAACGGATGCGAAAAACGCAGAAAATCGAACCTGTTCCGATTTTTTTTTTTTGACGGACGAAAGTTTCGGAGGCAGTGTGCAAGCGTAATTGACATAACATGAGGTCGAATTTATTTTTTGACGTGCGAAAATTTCGCATGCGAATTTCGGACTCAGTGTGCAAAGGCCTTTACAAATATAAAAAAATGATGGCGCATTTCCGGCAAAATCCAGCAAAACGCTCCACTCATGAACCGCTCACACTCACCGGTAAAACTACGTTCACTCATATCCCACTCCGACATGACGTGCTATAATTGTTGCAGCCATTAAGGTATTTATTTTTATATTTATGTTTAAATATTATGATGTGGGTTTTTTATGTCTATGTTGTCGATCTGTCTATCTATGTCGATTATGAAAAGTGAACAGCATGAGATAGGACACATCATAAGATGAATGGAGTTGATCAGACATGATTCATTGACCACTTCATTAAGTTTTGTTTTGGATAAATTGTATCTTAATTTTAATCAATGTTTCATCAGACAATTGGGGCATTCTGGGTTGAGCGAGCGGAGCTTAATTGGTCAGTATTATTATTGCAGACAAAGATTTTGGATAGCTAGGTTGGTGTGGTAGAGGGCCCAACATCATATTCTTTCATAGGGCCCAAAATTGCTAGCGGCGCCCCTGGCCAAGGGTAGGATGTCATCAATAAGTGAAAGCAATGTAATAATCCAGGTCGAATGTTCAATGAAAATATCATCCCTTCCATCCCAAAAACACAACACAGTTCTTATGAACAACTCGATAGCACGAGCACAAACATATTACAATTATGACAAGATTAGAGGGTTATATCGATCACTAAAAGAGGAACCAAAGGAAATAAACATATATTAGGAGTATATTATCTTACTGTTCGGACACACTTTGGGAGCTGACGCTTGAAACAGACAGTGGAGGAGGTTTAGACGCTCCAGGCTTATTGGGTGTAGAAATGAATGGGTCTTTATCATCGCTGAAGTGAACGACCATACGATTGCAAATGAACAAACAAGCGAACATAACACATGAGCATATTCAAGCAAAAGCTAGTATATATTAGTTCTGTGAAACGAAACAAAACCAATGTTACTCGCCTATCGAGAAGAAATAAAGCAACCTCCGCGTCCGATCGCAGACCTTCCCGCTCCTTGAAGTCACTTTAAAACAAAGCAGCTTTCTTATCTTTCAAATCCGCATGGGGAACTTTTTTGCCCTAATGCGAAACTCGTGATTGTGCAGATTGCTTACAAATTTCTGCAGAACAAGGTAAATGTTGGGGTAGATGAATGTGAACTTGCAGAGGCGGGGTTTAACACTAAATGGTTTGGGAAGTCCTAAAATACTAGGGGTGTAACGATATACCAGTAATCGATATATCGCGATATAAAAATGACACGATATGTATCGTTGATATCGTTGAACAATATGATTTGCGATATGGAGTTGTTTTATCCAAGGCTTAACTTGCTGTATTTATAAGATATAATTCATCCAAAAATGTAAACTCTGTCATCATGTACTCACCCTCATGTTGTTTCGTTTAACTTCCAAACACAAATGAAGATATTCTTTATAAAACCTGAGAGATTTCTGTCCCTCCATTTAGTCTCAAACTTAAAATATCCAATAAATGTCATAAAGGCATCGTAAAAATATGGTCTAATCCAAATCCAAGTCTTTTGAAGAGACACATGACTTCATATGATGAACAGATTTACCAAAACGCACTGTACCACTGTAAAAAAAATATTTAAAAAGTAAGTTACCTGGTTCCCTTCAAATTTTTTGTTAATACAAAGAACATTTGAGAATCAACATCACCATTTATTCAAATATTATTAAAAGATGTTGTAAGCATTTTGCGTAATTGTGTTTTATTTGTAATAATGCAGTGGAATTTTTTATTTTTATTTATGTGGTTCAGATACAATAATATTTCGAGTTTCTATTTATTAAACCAATTTCCTTCATTGTATTAACTCAAATATTTTATTTCAATGAACTCAAAATTTTAAGGCAACCAGGTTACTTACTTTTTAAGTTAAACCAACAATATTTTTTTACAGTGTAGTAAACACGTACGTTCAAATGATTGTGTGACGCGTGAAAACAACAGAAGAATGCAGAATAAACATTTTTGGATGAGCTGAACATTTACCGTTTGGGAATAGTCATTTTGACACGCTTTCTTGTGATTAGAACTGTGACTGATTGCATTGATCGTCTGAAGCACGCACGCTACTGGAATGAGTCAAAGTGCAAACATCATTCAAAGTGGCACTCCTTATAATGAAAGCGCAAACATCATTTAAATCATCAGATCACATTTGGTTTTAGTAGTATGATTATTCAAAGCATTTTAGATGGTTTATTCTTATATGTATAGTGCATTAATAGCGGGAGAGGCGGGATATAGCGAGCACCAGAAGAGAATGCTGTTTCAGTGACATTACTACATTAAACTATATATAATGTTGAATATAATGTATAATGATGCAATGGGGGAATATTTGTGGGTCCTGATAGTAATCCAATAATAATAAAAAAAATGTTTAACTAAAAAACACCCTTTATTTTGGCTTAAAATATCACGATACATATTGTATCGTGAGTTCAGTATCGCGATTTATATCGAATCGTGACATGAGTGTATCGTTACACACCTACCAAATACCAGAGATAAGTCTGTCATTTTCACTGGAAAGTTCAGTTATGATTAAACATTATGAGGTGAGAAAATTTTCAAAATGAAACATTTGCAAATAAATGTTCATGTCATGCTTACTTGAATGTTTCTCTTACTTCCTAACATAAGAATATTAACTATGTAAAGACTACATATAATTTACATCACCATTTTGTTTTAGTTCACTTTTAAACTTTTGTGACTGTGCTTCATTTAAAGCTGTATCTAACATAACTTACTTGCTGAAACAGCTAATCTCACAGGCACTCGTATTGTAGACATACATGTCATACAGCCATCTACATGTTTTTGCTTAGTACTGTATCAAGTACAAGCAAACTGAGCAAGCACAAAGTAAATGAGTTGAGCTTAGAAGAACAAGATATATTTGTTTGGATATGTCACGTGGCATGCCTGCCAAGGGACATTTGCAAACACAGTCCCAACATTTTTGCATTACAGTCAGAGTACTTAAATATATGCATATCGAAAGCTATACAAAGATTTACACAAGTTGTGAGAGCTTTCAGGAGATTAAAAAAGACACTGGCTCTCTTAGCACTTGTGGGGAAGTACCCACTGCCCAAAGTCAAGCTCAGGGATGGGGCTAAACTTAGGAAACTGACACAATGTCCAGGAATGAGCCACTGAGTCATTCTATGAAGGAGGGTGGAGACTTCAAATCTCTAAATGGACAAGAGTTATGGTTGATTCTGAAATAATCTAAATGAATCAGTCAAATATTACATGGAACATTTCAAATGCTACTGCTACTGCATATTTTTAACCTTGAACAAATAAAAGTGGAATCAAACGAAACATTTTCAATTGATCTTTCATATAACCCAATGACCTAGACGTTAAACAAGCACTCTGAGTTCAGACAAATATTTGCTTCAATAAGACATATTTGAAAATATTTTGAAGTGATTTGATGGCTGGTTTGTCTATGGAAAAGGGAGGATGTTTAATGCCCTATTTATCTGTCCAAATAAATTTGGTCAATCTCTACATCTTCCAGTCCCACAAAGTCTTTTTTTAATGGAGCGTTGTGTTGATTTGGTTTCCAAACATCACAATTTCCATAAGCTGGGAACATGTCCAGTCCCCAACAAGTGTACCCCTTTGAGACTGTTCCCATGATGTATTGTGGTTTACTGGCACAGAGCAAATGATTGTTTCCTTTCCAAATATGGTCTGAGCTCGCACAGACATCAGAGACGTCCCATGGGTGTGGAGGACATGGCTGGACAAATCTCGTCCTTATCAAAGATGGGTGAGGTATCCAACTCACTGGCACCAAGCACTGAGAGCATTTTCTGTTAGATATCGAACACCAAACAAAGCAGAGACACCTATGAAGCAGGACAGTTGTGTTTAACATTTATAAGCAGAGTTGTCAAAATAGAAAAAGAAATGTAATCTTGAATGATCGCCAAAATATAATATATAATACAATATTATATAAATTAACACTTGTTTTGTTAGGGATATATTTGAGTGGCCATTTAATATAAAATAAATAATGACAAGATAAAGACTTTGACATTCTCATATTAAAAAGGTCATCATCAAAAATATCTCTCAGATTATTCTTGTCCTGGATTCTGTTATCAGCATCCATCATTATTTTTGCTTCATAGCAACACTGGTTTTGTCAGGGACTATATATTTTTTACGAAGCCCCTATAGGGACATGGTGGTAGAAAAAAAAAATGTGATGGGAGGAAAAATAATAAGTCAATGCTATGCGTTCTCTTGCAAATATTTTGCGTTCCCCCGAGAAACTTTGCATTCCCTCGCGAAACCATTGTGTTCCCAGAGAAACTTTGGGTTCGTTTGCAAAACCTTTGCGGAACGCATGGGAACCATGAGAAACTTTGTGTTTGCTCGCAAAACCTTTGCGTTCCCACAAAAAACGTTGCGTTTGCTCGCAAAACCTTTGCGTTCCCCTAAGAAACTTTGGGTTAATTCGCCAAACCTTTGCGTTCCCCTGAGAAACTTTGCGTTCATTCGCAAAACCTTTGCCTCCCCCCAAGAAACTTTGCGTTAATTCGCAAAACCTTTGCGTTCCCACAAAAAACGTTGCGTTTGCTCACAAAACCTTTGCGTTCCCCTGAGAAACTTTGGGTTAATTCGCCAAACCTTTGCGTTCCCCTGAGAAACTTCGGGTTCATTCGCAAAACCTTTGCGTTCCCCCGAGAAACTTTGCGTTCGCTCGCAAAACCTTTGTGTTCCCCTGAGAAACTTTGCGTTCATTTGCAAAACCTTTGCGTCCCCCCAAGAAACTTTGCGTTCATTCGCAAAACCTTTGCGTTCCCACAAAAAACGTTGCGTTCCCCTGAGAAACTTTGGGTTTGTTCGCAAAACCTTTGCGTTCCCCAGAGAAACTTTGGGTTAATTCGCAAAACCTTTACATTCCCATGAGAAAATTTGGGTTCATTCGCAAAACCTTTGCGTTCCCCCGAGAAACTTCGCGTTCGCTCGCAAAACCTTTGCGTCCCCCCAAGAAACTTTGCGTTCGCTTGCAAAAACTTTGCGTTCGTCTGAGAAACTTTGCGTTCATTCGCAAAACCTTTGCGTTCCCACAAAATACTTTGCGTTTGCTTGCAAAACCTTTGCGTTCCCCCAAGAAACTTTGCGTTCACTCGCAAAAAGCTTTTGAGGCAGAACTCAAAACATTTGCGAGAGAATGCAAAAGCATTGACAAATATTTTTTCCCTCGATATTTTTTCCCTTCAACATTTTTTCCCTTTAGGGGCTCCGTATATTTGAGGTATATGAGTATGCCACTTATTAAAATATCAATTTCATTTTTTATGTGTTTTTATAAAAGCAATAATCTGCTTTGGTGTATTGTGAATAGTCTACATTAAAAATAAAAGGAGTGGGGGTTTTCACTAGTGAGCTAGCTCGATAAATGTAAAACCAGGAGTGGATCTAGAGCAACACTTCAGAGAACGCTTCGAGTAGGTAGGGAAGTTCCACTCAGCCTGTCTACGCTGTTCCAAACGGAGCACTTGGTCACACACAAAGCTTGACGCTGTTGCTTATTTCGGAACTATGTTCGTTGGTAGAAAAGAAATATCTAAACTATCAGTTGTCTGAAACAAGTTTTTCATAGAACTGTTGAAAGCAACATCACACGTCGCAAACGTAGAAGCGAAAATCAGCAGGTATGTGATCCCATACTGTAAGCTACAGAATTACAGTAGCCCACTTGCAACAGTAGCCTACTTTAGCTCGTGTGATATTGTTTAATGGTGTTTTATATTGATGGAGATGTAAAGTGAATGACGTAGGCCTATACGGTTTTCTGTCATATTAGCCCACAGCTTGCCAGGCATCTTATTTCTCACAGCCTGACAGCTATGCTGCACACAGCTGTATGATCTCCGCTCATGACTGCCGAGGCAGCTATGCTTTACTACTGTATGTGTTCCCTTCATAAGATTATGTCACATCCGTGTCACGTTTCATGCCATGCACTAAATTGCACTCAATAACAAGAAGTTTAAGACTGAAAATACGGATTAGCGCAAACCGAATGAGCCAAATAAGTTTGGTAAGTCCAATAAGAGCAAGCAGTCATTTCCAGAGCGTGAAGTGTAAAACTAAACCAAAGCCAAATGAAAAGCATCGCTTTACTTACCAAGTATGCCCCCACTGTGCCCTGTGCCAACATCAGAGCACATTCCGCCACTAAAAATATCTTAATATTTGAGAAACACGAGGGCTTCTTCTCATCCCGCTGAGGGTCCTCGGAGCTCCTCTGCTTTTTCACCTGCATTCTGAACCTAGAAACGCAGCTGTAAACTATTGTAAACGGAGAATAATCGCTACGTCAAGAGTGTCTTGATATTTCTGATACACTATAACTGTTGTTTACAGTCAGACTCTGTGCCGTGTGACAGACTTTTCATTGAAACTCCGCCGGTGAATGAAGACGAAATAAACTCTCCTCCTATGCGCTCTATCGCGGAAACGCAGGATAAAACGTCGCTGGTTTTTACTCCACACATCTTTCTTTCAATGTGAGACTGTCCGAGCACCCGCCGTGTTAGTGTTTGCTCGTAGTCCGTCACCATCGCTCTAGTCCACAGGCTTGATTCTCCGCCTCGGTCATCATGACTGCGATGTGAGCGTGTCCACCGGACGGCTGACTTGTACAGTAAAGACACATGGCCCGTAGAGGCGCTGTGCTGCAGACACTGAATCAAAATAAAGGCACATTGAATGCGCAGAAAATATCACGTTTTAAATGTATTTTTGCCAGTCATTTTCTGGGTGCATTCTGATTGTTTCGCACAACACAACAATGGATTTCGGCGCCCCTATATGGTATTTATCTTAAATATGTAAGCTTACACAAACTAACGATTTTTGTGAAATATTTTTGACGTGTAAAACATCATGGATTTATGAATAATGTCAATAACTAGGGTCATTACATATCATGTAACACGTAAAAGTTATTTCTGTTTGCGAGCGTTATAGGTTAAGCACTTGTTACATTTTTGAAAACCCTGGAACTGTTTTTGCAACTGCATCCCCCTGACCACATTCTTATGGACATGGCCTAAACTTACAGACACCAGAGTTATTCATTTACAGTTGTATCCTAGTCTGTAAATGAGATCTACCAGTGGTTGATATTTCAATAGTTTCAATAGTTTGGAATAGTAACAAGTATCCATATACAAGTCAAAACAGCAGCCCACTTCAAAGATACATACAGATTTAATAACTTATTTTACAATTACAATGTCAGGAGTATTTTGAATGTTTTTAAAGTAGTCATTGTCAGATGTGTTCTGATGAAACCATTAACCTGTACAGTGATATGCTTGTAAATCTTACTATCATGTCATAGATTATCTTTTGCAAGTCCTTTGCAACCAGATAAACCAGACAGTCATGTCTGACCAGATAAAGTCCTTTATAATTGTAGCGTCCGTTTAGAATGTGAGCAACCGTTTAATTTTCCTGCTGAGTTGGGTGTAATATAGAGTAGGGTTCATGCTTTGATGGATACCATGTTGCCAGATTGTATTTAGTTGGGAGACACTGTAATCTTGCTTTAATCATAAATATTAGGATGTCATCTGAGATTGAGGGGTTTGTCAGGACAGAATGAAACACTGAATGGTCGGCAAATTGAAGTAATGCAAGATATAGCGGTATATATATATATATATATATATATATATATATATATATATATATATATATATATATATATATATATATATATATATATATATATATATATATATATATATATATATATATATAATATAGCCGTTTTCTTTAAAGAACAGGTTTTTTTTAGTTTAGTGCTCCACAAAAAAAAAAAAAAAAAAAAAACAAGCATATGAAATAACATGAATAAATAAAGACAACTATTTCTTTAACCAGGGGTTTCCAAACTAGGGTCTCAGGACCCCCAGGGGGCCTCAAGAGAGTGCAAGGGGGACCCATAGAAAAGTTGAGAAAAAAAATTTGGTCAAATTTAATAATTAATTAATGCTTTGATTTTTCAAATTTTAATTTGATTTCAATAAATAATCATGAAAAAATTAAATATATAAAAATGTTGATTTAAAAAAATAAATCAAACAAAAAAAATTACTAGATCATTTTTTTCTCCAAATAATATTTTACATGTGTTTATATTTTTTTTATAGATTAAACTCTCTAAATTTGATCTTTATACATGACAATCTGTAGCTGTCTTTTAAATTAAAGAATTTAAAACACTTGACATGTTTCCGTTCTCATGGAACTGTCTGCACATATAATCGTATATAGTAGCCTATATATATTATTTTTACAGATTTTTTTTTTTCCTTTTCAGAGATAACCAATTCAATATTATTGAACAGATTTTTTTAAAAAAATCAGTAAATTCCAATAGGTTTTCTTATATTTATAGAATCTTCACATTTAAATTGAAACAATCCAGAGTTTATAATATTCAGGTTGGCAGTTGAGAGATATCAAACAAATTCGGAAGAATGCAACTTGTTTCCAGATGCATTAGTAAATATGGGCACTAAATTCTAGAATTGGGGTCCCTGGCATGAGGATGATCATATTTGGGGATACGTCCATGGGCACTGTAAAATCCAACAGTTGTTCTTACTAAGACTTTTTTAGTAAACTTTACTTAATGTCCAATAATTTGTTGAACTTACTTAAAACAATTAAGTAATCTGAACTATTTGCATGCTATGCCTTCATTACTTAGAAAACTCAAGTAAACATTACTTGACTGTTTTGAGTACCATTTTGCCAAAGCAAAAAAAACAAGCAGGCGGGCGGGCGGTCAAAGTGTTTTTGAGGTGGGGCAATTTTTTATAGACTTATCACTCATTTCCTCCTCTTCCGCTCACCATAATTGTGATTAGTGTTCCCATGGACACTTGGAACTTCATTCATATTATAGTAATTAACTTCCTATTAATGCAGCAATGCAACAAGAAATCATAGTTGAATGATTTCAAAAGAAGGGAAGTAATATATATATATATATATATATATATATATATATATATATATATATATATATATATATATATATATATATATATATATATATATATATATATATATATATATATATATATATATATATATATAATATTTGTCCATTAATGATATATAACATAACTATATTTCATGTCAAATAATCATAATGTCAAACTTTTTATGCTGAATTATTATCAAAGAGGATGCGAAGATGATTCATCATAAATATATATATATATATATATATATATATATAACATGTTTAACAGCTTACTTCATTACTTAATGTAGCTTAAAGTATTGAGGAACAAGCTTTTTGTTTTTCTCAGCTGTGATCACTGTGGAACAAACCGTTCTCTGGTCAGAGTTTTGAGGAAGAAGAGTGTGAAATTCTGACTCATGTTAGGTGCAGTGCTAGAGTTGAGTCTGATGCTTGCCACACACACACACACACACACACACACACACACACACACACACACACACACACACACACACACACACACACACACACACACACACACACACACACACACACACACAGGCCTGATGACACACTGCTGTGTTTGGTTACCATGGCAAGCGTGCCAGCAGCTGTTCAGTTATGAAGACCTCTGTTCTTTGCTCAACTTTTCTGATTATTTAACATGCATGGATATCTTGTTTAGGTAGAATCATAGTTGAATAGTTAAAGGGATAGTTCACCCACCCAAAAATGCTAAACTTTGTCATCGTATGCCTGATGTTGTTTCAAACCTGTATGAGTTTCTTTCTTCTGTTGAACACAAAAGAAGATATTTTGAAGAATGTTGGTAAACCAGACAGTTGATGGTAGCCATTGACTTCTAAAGTATATTATACTACGAAAGTCAATGGCTATAGTCAACTGTGGGTTCAACCCTAATAGGACAAGAAAATGCATCAAAATACAGCTTGAAAACTGAATATGATAAAAAAAAACATGCTTTTACCTAAATGCTTAAGATATGCAAAGACACATGCAATTTTTTTTTCATGCACACGAGTTCATGCAGAGACTTGACATGTTAGCATCCATTAGATGCAAAACATGCATTAAAGTGACTTGCCAGGGGGAGAAAAAGCATCTTCACAGTATAGGCAACCCCTCTGACAATGTTCCATATGGCCCATGCATTTTTCATGTGGATTTGAGAAACAAAAAAAACAGCAAACTAAAAAAATGTAAATACTGCATTCATTTTTTGTTGGAATTATAATAGAAATTATATTACAAATGATACGATCAAGAATTAGTCAATGCTTTTATATGGGCCACTCTTTAAAATTGTAATGCTCGATAAGGCAGCTGAAAATTGCTTACCGCCTTTTTCATAAAGTCATTGGCTGTTTGTATGGTCTTGAATGCTTATGCACATTAGCTGGAGCAGACTGAAAAGTGAGATTAAGCTTGTTTTTCAACTAAAAAACGCACAAGTGCAAACAAGGGTCATTGGAAAAACATTTTTGCAAAATGACATTACGTTGCACACTTACAAAGTAAAATGAGTTCTAAGGGCTTGTTCAGTTTTAATCGAAACGATGATGAACGTGAATCTCCATTTGAAATGTCCGGTGAGTCGTGTTTTAAAATTTAAGAATATAATGTAAGATTTTTATAATATAGAACACTGTTATATATTTTGTTGACTGGAGTACTTACATTATCCCAAATGTTTCCAAGAATGTTTAAATCCAGAGAAATAATAAATTTTAACCAGGACACGGACTGTGTCAGTGCACTGCCTATCAATGACATCATACCCGCATTAGCCTGGATTTCTCGTTTTCTTGATTTACCGCGAGTACCACGTTTTACCATGCTTAATATCGATCTAGCTTACTGCAGTGTACAAGAAGTGTCTCATAGTAGCCGCCGAGCGAACGCACAGAGTAGCATTATAACATAACTTTCAACACACTCAAATGTATCGTAAATTATAAAACAATGCTGCGTTACCTCATATACGTATGACCAGAAGAAGCGGAAGCAATTAGTCTGCGGCATAATAAAAGCTCCACTGCTCTCGAGCCGTGTGTCACATTTGTACTGCTTCACACTACAGTAACGTTACAGGGGTCATGAATTGAGAAATCAACTTTTCATTCAGCCTTTGATATATACAAGTTCATCGTGATATAAGTTTCGGAGCTGAAAACTTCCTTGTTAGTCAAAGAAAAGCCAGGCTGTGACGTCTGAGTGTGGTGAAACACCGCCTCTGCAGAAGAATATCAATGCCTACTTCATCACTGCCTGTTTAGCCCCGCTCACCGATTCACGCATGTAACATCCCAGCAGGCACACAACGTCATAAGACGTTGATATTTGGTTACATTTTGGTTGCGACGTCAGGTGACCAAAATTCAATGTCAGCTCAACGTCTAATGCCAACGTTAATTTGACGTCTAATACCAACGTCAGCTGACGTTGATATTTAGTTGTTTTTAGGTTGTGTTGTAAAGTAACCAAAATCCAACGTTGAGCCAACGTCTCAAGCCAACATCATATTGACGTCAGATACTGACATTTAGTCATGAGGTTTGACGACCAAAACCCAACGTTCACACAACGTCATAAAGGTAACATCCACACAACGTCAAATTGTAACATCATTAGACATTGATCTTTTGTTGGTTTTAGGTTGCGGTATTAAGTAACCAAAGTCCAACGTTGAGCCAACGTCTCAAGCCAATGTCATATTGACGTCAAATACTGACATTTAGTCATGAGGTATGATGGCCAAAACCCAACGTCCACACAACGTCATAAAGGTAACGTCCACACAACGTCAAATTCTAACATCATTAGACGTTGATATTTTGTTGGTTTTAGGTTGTGGTTTTAATGAACAAAATCCAATGTTGAGCCAACGTCTCAAACCAACGTCAGATTGACATCCACGTCCAACGTGGGACGGACGTTGCATTTTGGTTGAAATTGAAAATCAGGTTGACGTCCAAACCCAAAGTCAGACTGATGTCAACATCCAACGTTGGACGGACGTTGCATTTTGGTTGAAAATGAAAATCGGGTTGACGTTGGGTTCTGACGTCAAACCGATTTTAATTTTCAACCAAAATGCAACGTCTGTCCGATGTTGGGGTCCAATGTCAATCTGACGTCATATTGACGTCCGGTGCCAGCTGGGATAGGCCTAGTGTTAAACCAGATTGAGCTACCAAGCAATAAACATGCCGTTGAGGATTACAAAATATTGTGCAGTGATTGAGTTCAACAGTAATGCAACATGTAAGTAACTGTGTTCATTCTAATGTCTGATCTGAAATGTGATGATTCATAACAGTCAGATGTTCTTTGTCTGCATGTCAGTAAATCAAACCAGTGACTAAACGTCAATTTGCCTCGTTTCTCTTAGTAGGATGAAAATAATCTGTTATTTAATGGTGATTAAATTCTATAAAGAAAGCGACCAAAGAAAGCTCCCTTTGCAATCGTTGGAGCAGCTCGCGCTGGAGCTGTCAATCAAACAGGAGAGTTTATCAGTGACTCCCGTTTCATTCAACGAATCTCTTAACTATATCACGTTTGCACTGTTAGTGAAGATGAAAGCATTCGTTAGTGCAGGGGTTTTCAAACTAGGATCCTCCAGAAGGTCCTAAGGGTCCCCAGAAAAATTCAGAGAATAAAAGGACAAAGCAAAAATGGATAAAGTCTACCGAATATACTGTTTCATTTCTAAATGTTTCTCATGTCTTGCCGTATACATAGGCTCCTTTCCAGAATTGTATACGTCTGCTTTGTATCTTTCTAGTGAGTCCCTTTGTCTTGCTCACTGGGGTTGTAAGGCGGTATTCTTAACGCAGTACATAAGTTGCTTACATACATTTATTGTGAAAGTTGCTTATACAAATCCTTTTTTGTATTTTTTTATTGAAACATTTTCTTCAGGTTTATACATGCAACATTAGGTATAGCCAATTTATTAAGTTTGGAAAAAATATTTTGTATTTACAGTGAGGAAAATAAGTATTTGAACACCCTGCTATTTTGCAAGTTCTCCCACTTAGAAATCATGGAGGGGTCTGAAATTGTCATCGTAGGTGCATGTCCACTGTGAGAGACATAATCTAAAAAAAAAAAAATCCAGAAATCACAATGTATGATTTTTTAACTATTTATTTGTATGATACAGCTGCAAATAAGTATTTGAACACCTGAGAAAATCAATGTTAATATTTGGTAGAGTAGCCTTTGTTTGCAATTACAGAGGTCAAACGTTTCCTGTAGTTTTTCACCAGGTTTGCACACACTGCAGGAGGGATTTTGGCCCACTCCTCCACACAGATCTTCTCTAGATCAGTCAGGTTTCTGGCCTGAGAAACAGAGTTTGAGCTCCCTCCAAAGATTCTCTATTGGGTTTAGGTCTGGAGACTGGCTAGGCCAAGCCAGAACCTTGATATGCTTCTTACAGAGCCACTCCTTGGTTATCCTGGCTGTGTGCTTCGGGTCATTGTCATGTTGGAAGACCCAACCTCGACCCATCTTCAATGCTCTAACTGAGGGGAGGAGGTTGTTCCCCGAAATTTCGCAATACATGGCCTCGGTCAGCCTCTCCTTAATACAGTGCAGTCGCCCTGTCCCATGTGCAGAAAAACACCCCCAAAGCATTATGCTACCACCCCCATGCTTCACAGTAGGGATGGTGTTCTTGGGATGGTACTCATTATTCTTCTTCTGCCAAACGCGTTTAGTGGAATTATGACCAAAAAGTTATATTTTGGTCTCATCTAACCACATGACTTTCTCCCATAACTCCACTGGATCATCCAAATGGTCATTGGCCAACTTAAGACGGGCCTGGACATGTGCTGGTTTAAGCAGGGGAACCTTCCGTGCCATGCATGATTTCAAACCATGACGTCTTAGTGTTTTACCAACAGTAACCTTGGAAACGGTGGTCCCAGCTCTTTTCAGGTCATTGACCAGCTCCTCCCGTGTAGTTCTGGGCTGATTTCTCACCTTTCTAAGGATCATTGAGACCCCTCGAGGTGAGATCTTGCATGGAGCCCCAGTCCGAGGGAGATTGACAGTCATGTTTAGCTTCTTCCATTTTCTAATGATTGCTCCAACAGTGGACCTTTTTTCACCCAGCTGCTTGGCAATTTCCCCGTAGCCCTTTCCAGCCTTGTGGAGGTGTACAATTTTGTCTCTAGTGTCTTTGGACAGCTCTTTGGTCTTGGCCATGTTAGTAGTTGGATTCTTACTGATTGTATGGGGTGGACAGGTGTCTTTATGTAGCTAACGCCCTCAAACAGGTGCATCTAATTTAGGATAATAAATGAAGTGGAGGTGGACATTTTAAAGGCAGACTAACAGGTCTTTGAGGGTCAGAATTCTAGCTGATAGACAGGTGTTCAAATACTTATTTGCAGCTGTATCATACAAATAAATAGTTAAAAAATCATACATTGTGATTTCTGGATTTTTTTTTTTTAGACTATGTCTCTCACAGTGGACATGCACCTACGATGACAATTTCAGACCCCTCCATGATTTCTAAGTGGGAGAACTTGCAAAATAGCAGGGTGTTCAAATACTTATTTTCCTCACTGTATAATGTCACACAATTGATTGAACAGTTTAAATGTTTTTTCATAAAAATAGATGGAATTTAGGATGGGGGTCCCCCATAAAAGATTCATCATATTTGGGGGTCCCTGGCATCATAAAGTTTGAAAACCCCTGCGTTAGTGTACAGAAACCAGCATGTGTGTGATCGGCTACAATGATCATCAGTGCAACCTTTCATGCAACAATCTTAATATAATGCCAACAACAACACTTTTCATGATTAGTTAACATTGAGAGCTGTAATAATAAAAACGCGCTAAAAGAGAAATGGAAAGACGTTAGCCAATCACAGCAGTGGGCGTTTACATTGAACTCTCACAGCGGACACGCCCCTTTAAAACAGAGCGTTCAGAGCAGAGTCTAAAATCAGAGTAGGAAAAAGGCCTTTTATTTAAAAAAATGATGACAATTTTTGATGTAAAAAGCACTCTAACATTATAAGTGCACCCCAGGAAACATCATAAAACAATAAAACAACGCAGTGCATGACCCCTTTAATAAATCTGTAATACATTGGCTCATCCATGAATGTGATTTTTGCCCGAGTCCTGTTGGATTCTTCTCCACCGGCTGTAGAGGTGAAGACAGCAACTGAAGACTAGCGGCCTTTAAAAGGTTATTTCTCTATCTGATCGAAAATACCATACCACAAACACTAAATCCTTTTGTGTTAACAAAAATCAAACGCAAGATAAAAATGCATTTGCTTAAGCAACCATGCCATTTTATCTTGCTTCTATTTGAGTTCCTTAATCATGAGTCATGTTTTACGGGATTCGTACCCGGTTACTCCGCATTGGAAGTGCAGCGCTGCAACAGGTGAGCTATTGAGCAAGTTTGCTATGCTTAAAAAACTACATTTAGAGCCGGCTATGTGATGCAAATGTTAAAATATATATTAGTTAACTTACCAATTACCACCAGATCTCACTAAATACACAATATCCAAATCAGAGTCTGAAACACATTTTTTAAATTCCCCTGCTAAGGAATTTAAGGTGCGTTTACGTAATTACATTACATAAAAAATAGCTTCTGCACTGTATCAAAATACCCTATTATTTGGCTTAAAAGTAAAAAATGAATCTAGCATAAAATGACAACTGCCAAGTGACCAGAATAACAGAAACGCACACTCCCTGCTCTCCTGAAGTTATTTCCACTCCGCATTCCATGGAAACTCCCTTTATACAAACAAAGAGATACAAATACTTGACATGTTTCCGTTCTCATGGAACTGTATTATATGTCTGCACATATAATCATAATACATAGCATTTTTAGAGATGTTTTTCCTTTTCAGAGATAACCAATCCAATATTATAGAACAGCATTTTTTAAATTAAACGGTTTAACAGCAAAAAATATGTTTTCTCATATTCTATAGACTTTATCATATCTTAATACAGGTTGGCAGTAAAGAAATATCAAACAAACAGAATGCAACGTGTTTCCAGATGCATTAGTATATATCTAGGCACTTCAGTGACGGCACACATTATGGGGAAGGCAGTCAGCAGGCTCTATCGACTCTAATGACTTCTCCATGCACGACGAAGGCTTGCTCATTACACTAATGTGCTTTATGGTGCACAAACTGCATGATATTATGACAACACCAGTGGCCCTATATTTTATTGGTAAGCACAAATGAAACACAGGCTCCCACAGCTAAAATCAATTTACATTTAATTAAATGGCCTGTCTTTTGCTTCATAATGAAAAGTGGCACTGTTAGTTCTCAAATAGATGCAGCAATAACACTGTTTTGGTGGGAACAAATTATAAATGGAACAAATTGATGGTTTGACATCATTGTGTCTCATTCGAAGCCTTACTCATAGGGTTGTGCCGGCGAAGACTGTATAAGACAAAAATGTTGGGAAGCACTGCATGGTCTAGATTTCTCCATATTGTGCTCCTAGGCGGTATTCCAGTGCCAGTCAGTCACGTGCAGAGGAATCTGACCTGTGGCGCAACATAATTAGTCTCACCAGCGGGCTGGAGTTTCACCTGGAGACAGAACATATGTGATGATACCAGCATTTAGTAGATACCTTGCTGCAAGATCCCTACAGATTCCATTGACCATGAAGCCAAACTCTGGGTATACATAACATTTAGAGCCAATTGAAACCATCTGCATGGTAGTGGTGGCCCCCGAAACAAGTATTGTTTCTTGAAACTGAGCAAAACTGTTTGTGTTTTAACCATAGACTGTAAAATAATATGGACGTAGTGTCCGTGACGTCACCCATAGGATTCTGAAGAGCGGTTTTGAAGTGTAAAGTAGGGACGAGCCGGCCGTTGCCATCTTGGCAGCGCGTCGTCGCGCGTCACTCCCGGATAATAAAAAATGGGCAAAGAGGCGGGACGTGGGTGGAGCTGAGGTGAGGTGATGACTAACAGACAGCAGATAAATGGCTATCCACCCGTCACTCAAAGTGGCCACGCCCTTAATTATGCAGAACTTTAAGGCTTTATATAATGTAAACGAATGAATGAAAAAATTCACCCCCCTCACTGTTGTCATGAAGGGCAAAATTAGCCGTATAGACCAAAACCACAATTTGTACCAGGCTGTAAACATGTTTTTTTCTGCTGTAAAGTTGGCCATTTTAACATGGGGCTCAATGAGATTATGCTCCTTTCTGGAGCCTGTCTCTAGCGGCCAGTCGATGAATTGCAGTTTAAGTCACTTCCGTATTGGCTTCAAGAGAAACTGCAGGAGGTTTTAACTGGTTTTGCGAATGACGCGATTTGCTTTATATGAGCCTTGTCCACACTAATATTTTTTGGGTTTAAAACTAGTCTTTTTCTTTACTATTTGACCTTCCGTCCACACTGAGACTGTGTTTTTATTAACGAAAAGAAGCTATTTTTGTTAAAGAAAAAAGCTCTCCGAAGTGGATAAATCTAAAAACGCTGTTTTCGCGTTGTAACTGTGAAATAGTGATGTTCAGTTCTTGAATCGTTCTTTTGAACCAGTTCATTGAGAACTGATTCGCGGAAATGAATCAGACTCTACATCCCTATTGTGAAAATGCATTTTATGGACTGTGAAAGAAAGGTATAAAGGGCATGCATTGATGTCACTTTCCCGTCGGAACACACCCCCTCAGCCGGACCGAGTGGCAAAAGAGCCCACTGCATGGCTGGATTTAATAGGGGAAACGCGAGTAAAGCAAACGATTATCAGTTTAAATTAAAGGTTGGACTTGATAGTGTTCCTGACAACTTACCAAAGATCCGGTGATCCATGGATATTGACATGCAGCCAGGAATCCTGACATTTATATGTATTTATATGTTTAGATGACATTTATATGAGTTTGACAAGGGTCAAATTGTGATGGCTAGACGACTGGATCAGAGCACCTTCAAATGGCAGCTCTTGTGGGGTGTTCCTGGTCTGCAGTGGTCAGTATCTATCAAAAGGAAGGAAGGAACAGTGGTGAACCGGCAACAGGGTCATGGGCGGTCAAGGCTCATTGATGCACGTGGGGAGCGAAGGCTGGCCTGTGTGGTCCGATCAAACAGACGAGCTATAGCTCAAATTGCTCAAGAAGTTAATGCTGGTTCTGATAGAAAAGTGTCACAATACACAGTGCATCGCAGTTTGTTGCGTATGGGGCTGCATAGCCGCAGACCAGTGAGGGTGCCCATGCTGACCCCTGTCTACCACCGAAAGCGCCAACAGTGGGCACGTGAGCATCAGAACTGGACCACGGAGCAATGAAAGAAGGTGGCCTGGTCTGATGAATCACTTGTGAATAACTTGGCCTCCAAATTCCCCAGATCGCAATCCAATCGAGCATCTGTGGTATGTGCTGAACAAACAAGTCCGATTCATGGAGGCCCCACCTCACAACTTACAGGACCTTTCAAACATCTTGGTGCCAGATAACACCATGCCTCGACGGGTCAGGGCTGTTTTGGCAGCAGACCTAATAACACAATATTAGGTCATAATGTTATGCTGGATCAGTGTATATCGTCATATCGTCCAGCCCTAAAACTTTTTGTCAGTGTTTATTTAAAAACATCTAATTATGCAGAATATAAGATGGAAAATATTTTATTGACGAGTTGTCAATACAATATATAGGGTATGATTTTATCCTAAAATTCAACATATTGACACAAAATGAGTCCAGTTGTTTCTCTTTTCTGTAGCTTTCCGCAGTCTGTAATAATATACCTCAGAATTCTTGTCAAATCTATTGGTACAGTCAACCGCAAAGCTCTTTTCCGTTTTAGATGTGTTTTGTGTGCTTTTCGCGACATTCACACTAAAAACCAATGCTTGCCGCTCAGTCTTTTTGCTACCCAGTGGGCGTAACCGCAGTCACTCCGGCCGACGGTGACGTCACGTGCTTACACTCTATTTGAAAATAATGACACATGCTTAGTCATGTGATGCATATTGTACAGGTAGATATTTATGTTAATATCGGTATTGTGCCTGTTATGTGCTATTCACTTTCACACAGTTTCTGGTTTCTTTCGAATAAAATCTGAGTTATATTAAAAAAATCCTAGCTAATTCAAGCATTATAATTGCAGTAATAGTTGCTCTGTTTTTGAAGTCCATAAAAAATGCACCTGTCCATTGAATAACGTGCTCCACACGGCTCTGGGGTGTTAATAAAGGTCTTCCGAAGCGAATCGATGTGTTTGTGTAAGAAAAATATCCATATTTAAAACTTTATCAAGTAAAGTTCCAGCCGATCGCCTTCCGTGGAAAAGTGTTGAAAGTGAAACTCAAGATGCGTACGTGACGTCATGGACTTTTGTAATATAACTTTTATTTGTCTGAAAGAAGAATGTCATATACACCTAGGATGACTTGAGGGTGAGTAAATCATGGGCTTATTTTCATTTTTGGGTGAACTAACCCTTTAATCCACTACAGTTCTCTCGAAGGAGTGAATGAAAACGAGTGAGCATACATTAGCTGTACACTCGTTATTGTGGTGCAATGTGGGATAGAATGAGTGCACTCGATAACGTCCACTATGGTTTCGGACACCACTACAAATGGCTGTCCCCTCAAATAATGTCCTATATAGGGGGCGATTTCAGATTCAGCCATAGCTTTTATAAAACAGTAGGCCAAAAGTACCCGGATAACCTACAACTTCTGCCAAAATTCATCAGTGTGCATCCGATGGACAGCTTACTATCCTATGATGTCACAGGAAAGGAGTTGGGAATGGCAGTAAAGCGACACAAATGATTCTGTAGGTCACGTGACAATGACAAGATGACAAATGTAGTACGTCCAGATTTTAATGGCCACAAAGACAAAGTAAAGAGAGGTGAGATTGTACAGAAAGCCCTTATTATGACCAGTTTTGCACGTGTTTTATGCAAATTACTAACTGTGGGAAGGCGCTCCCTGATTTAGAATAATCCAGCGAATTTGACAGAAACTGTATGAGAACTTTTTCTGCGCACATAAATATGTGAATTATTCGCAATTATTAGTGAATGACATCAAGTAGATCAGGCTGATCAGCTTCTGCCTCTTACAATGTCAATATTTATTTATGCCACTCTAGAACCTAAGGCAACTAAGCGTTGGAAGAAAAACCAACAGGTACAACTGCACACACACACACACACATTGGCCCTCATTTATCAATCTTGTAGAAACGGTCGTATATGTTGGCATAAGATTATGCTTACACTCCTCTCACCGCCTGATTTGTGAAGCTGTGCGCACCTCTGAAATCCAGGCGTACGCAAAACCTGCCCTTGATAAATGCAGCGGCTGAAAACGATCGTCATTTGAATAACACACCCCTATATATTCAAGTCTCTGCCTCCCCCACGCCCTCATTTTACGCCATGGACACTCGGAAGACGGCAATGAAGCGAAACTTCTCTGACGTGGAGATCGAGACCATCACCAGGGAAGTGGGAAAAAAAACTAAATTGTTTTATTTGGGAGTTTAAAGAGTGGGATTAAAGGCGCCCACAAAAAGGTGTACGGTGGAAATCCAGTTTAAATATCTTTTTGGATGAGAAATTACCTATCACAATTCATTATTTTACAGCACGTGTTTTGAAATATGCATTTAATTTCGTATCACATCACATGTATTGGGGTGTACAATAGTGATGATGATGTGATGTGGAGTACCATTCATTCACATTAATATAATTGCATGACAATTTGTTAGATTCTTCTTATTATTATTTGTATTATTAATGACGCTTATTGTTATTTAGAAGAAGAATGTCGTTATTATTATTATTTATTTTATTATTATTTAAAAGAAGAAGAATGTCATTTTTATTATTTTGTCAGTCTGAATTATGTTCAGTCCCAGTCCGTGCGCAGCTGTCGGGCCTAACCAACATCAGGTAAAGCGCACAGACTCGCAACTGGAGAAATACATACAAATCAAATGCTTTGGTAAAGTCACACAAATGAAACATTGAAGTCCATGTTGCACCAAAATAAACACTGAAGTTTATAATTACTTCCCTATTCGCACGGGATTATTAGCCTATATGTGGGGAGCTCTAGCCTGGTTAAAACCAGACCATTCTCAGTAGTAACTGAGTTATGGTCTGGCAAAGCTTCATAGACAAATCATTTCCAAAGGGGCGTCACCAACGGGCGTCGCTCAAATGCCTCTCGGCGCAATTGGATAGACCTAAAACCAATCAGAGCGATGAGGGAGATGACGTATGCAGAGCGACGGAGAAACATCTGACTGGCCATTTCTCAATATGCGTTCTTGTCTGTACTTGTGTTCTCAAATAGGAAATGTCCCCGGTTTCCATTTCAGAAATCTGGTCACCTTACCTAAACCACATATTAATGTTTAATATATTATTTAAAAAATGTAAACGAAAAGAGGCAGGGTGTTTTATACTTCGTTTTATTATAAATATATAAGATAATCAATGTAGGCCTAGCTACGCATTGCCTGAACCACATTCGTGTGGCTATTATTATTATTATGTTTAATTTTTATTTTTTTATGAAATGAGGCAGTGGTGTTTTATGACATATTTCGTACGCAAACTTCTGACTTGCGTCCGTGACTTACCAAGTTTGACTCCGGAGAACGAACTCCCGAGAGCAAAAAAAATTAATGAGAGCAAAGATCAGCCGTTAGATCTACACAAGACGAGACGGTTTAACCATCAGAGCCAGCGGCAGACGGCAGAAGGACTGGCCGAGGAAAGGCGCCTCTCGGCGGGCTCAATGATCGATTGAGCGCCGCTGAACCACTGGAACTTACAACTCCGAAAACGGCAGATCAAATTTTAAAAAAGGCGCTCTCTTTATAAATAAACCACAGATTTGAGCTTTAAACAACTTCATTCAATCCTGAAAAGGACTTAAAACTATATTTTGTAAAACATTAACACTACCAGAGGGCTCTCGCTAAGACCCATTCGTTTAGCCACCAAAGGGCCAAGCTGGTATCAGACTTTTGCCGAATCCAGTCGGTAAGACAGCGATAACATCTTTTTTAGATATAAAGGCTTCGAGTGTTGTTCTTTGCTCGGGTTTTAACGAAAAGGAGAAGTTTAAATCGCTTAAAACAGACGCGATAGCTGATTCGAACGAGTGATGCTCCACAGCAGCGGCAAATCTGCTTCAACGTCGCTGCGCTGTCGTCATCGTGTAAAGCCCGCCCCAACGTTTCTGATTGGTGCCGCGATTTCTAGGGTTTAGAAATGGGTTTGAATGGACTCTTTGCCAGACTACTTGCAGAGCAAATCTAAATTTGCCGGAAGTTGTCTGGGTTTTCCCAGGCTAGGGGAGCTCTGGTGATTTGTAATAATCGCATAGAATGTCTGTGATTTTAATCCCATGCAAATCGGCCATGTCTGTAATATGTAAAGTAAAAATTCCCCTGCAAATGACCTACCATATTTCGCCAAACACCGAGGTCCTGTGATAATATTAGTCCCGTGCGTCGGCATCTATTTGGCCGGGATTAGGCGGATCGTATATAATTTTTGCAAGGTTTTCGTGTCCTGTGAGCATTTCTATCTTTATCTTTCACGAAGAATGGCGCTAGACTGCATATGTGCACCGTTATGAATTCATGAGCAGCCGCGCGGATTATAGGCTACTACTTTCACTTTAGAATGAGCACAATTTGGGAGTAAATTGCTTGAATGGTGTGTTTAATATTATTCTTAATGAAAAACACAAAAACAGAACAGTACAATGACAACTCGCTTAAATGGGCACTTTTACATTAGCTTTGAAACTGAATCTTCCGTCATATATTGTTATTATATTGCTCAGTTACGTTTTTAATTGCGTCTGTTCTCTAACTGAACGAAATTATTTGTATTACTATAAAACAATCAAAATGATATCGATAAGACTGTTTATAATTTCATACAGCTATATAACGAAAAAAAATTTTTAAGTAACATCATATCCGGGAGATAAGTCAGTAAATTCGAGTAAAATCACAGCTTATCCCGTGCGAATGCGCCACGCAAAATTCAGATGTGGGGGAGTCATTTCTAAATCACACGAGGTCCCCAGATAATACTTATCCCGTGCGAATAGGGCTTTATTTGTTGTTGTTGTTGTTGTTGTTGTTGTTGTTGTTTTTTACAGTGGGTCATAATATAGCATATCTTTGTCAGTGCGTTTTGTGGTGTTAGGAATTGTTTTTCTGCGCATTTTCGCACTAACTCAAAACGTGCGTAGGCTACACCACCTCCTGAGCTGGTGTAGGATTTGAGCGCTGTACGCCAACGTCCATATTGATAAATCTCAAAGTCACCGTGGTTTTGGGTGTACGCCAGGTGTACGCTGGAAAATTGGTGTACGCACATTTGATAAATGAGGGCCAATGTGTTTTCATGCTTTATGGAGACTTTCCATAGATATAATGATCTTTACACTGTACAAACTGTATATTCTTAGCCTGGCGTGGCCATACTCAATTCTAGTCAGAATTTGAGTCTGGTACCGCTCCATTGAGCTTTGATTATGGGGCGTGTTTCAACCGAACCAGGAAAGACCTCAATTGGATAGACCCACAACCAATCAGAGCAACGGAGCGACGCGTAACGTTAGTTGTCAAATGTCAACAGAACTCAACTGCACTGTTACCAAGTCCGTGTTTTTCTCCATGTCCGCGGGTTGAAGCGACCCCAATTATGTGATTATATAAACCCAGGAATGCGAATTTTAGCAGGCAACCTTGCCAAAATAACATATTTTGCCAACCAAACGTTTTGAGTTGCAATTGTGCGCGACATTGCAAAAACACTTGGAAACCCTGTCTGCACGCACGCATGATTAAGTAATGTTATAAGAAAAACATGAGTGTAAACGATCTTTGGCAGTAATAAAATTATTTAAGGATACACAGAGTACTTACCAACACGATCATCGTTTCTGAGAGAAATAGTGAAGGTGAATGCATATATGAACAAGTTCTCCGTTTAGGATAAGAGCAAATTCAACCCAAGAGCCTTCGATGACGTGGATGATTACGTTACTGTTGATCATCTGTCCATCATCGTCTAAAGCCCGCCCTGACAATTTCATTGGTCCGAACAGTTTCTGTTCGGGCATAATTCCTCCTCTATGGAGCGAGTCCAGACCCGAATTGCCCGAGCAAAACATTTTGTGGGCGGGGCTAAATTCGGCTGGCATCCAGGCTAGTATATTCTGTCTCTCTACACAATACCCCTAGCCTGGATGCCAGCCAAACTTAGCCCCGCCCACAACATTTTTACTCGGGCAGTTCGGTCTGGACTTGCTCAATAGAGAAGTAATTATGCCCGAACAGAAACTGTTCGGACCAATGAAATTGTCAGGGCGGGCTTTAGACGATGATTGACAGATGATAAACAGTAACGTAATCATCCACGTCATCAAAGAGCGCTTGGGTTGAATTTGTTCTAATCCTAACGGAGAACTTGTTCATATATGCATTCACCTTTACTATTTCTCTCAGAAATGATGATCGTGTTGGTAAGTACTCTGTGTATCCTTAAATACTTTTTTTACAACACCGGCAAAGTTCGTTTACACTCATCTTTTTCTTCTAACGTTAGTCCAGCGTGCAGAAAGGGTTGCCAAGTTTTTACAACAAAACCCGCCCAATTGCTAACGTTCCTCAAAACTAGCCAAAACAAGCCCAATAGCTTTCCAGGGGGGGTTCTCCGGGAAAAAAAAGGCATTTGGGGGGTAAAATATGTGTTATTTTGGCAGGGCTGGCAGCTAAAATTCACATTCCTGGGTCTGTATACCACATAATTGGGGTCGCTTCAACCCGCGGACTTGGCAACAAAGTGCAGTTGAGTTCTGTTGACATTTGACAACTAACGTTCTGCATCGCTCGGTCGCTCCGCTGCTCTGATTGGTTGTAGGTCTATCCAATTGAGGTCTTTCCTGGTTCAGTTGAAACACGCCCCATAATCACAGCCCAACGGAGCAGAATCAGACTCATATTCTGACTAGAATTGAGTATGACGACGTCAGGCTACAATACCCCTATACCCAATCACAGAAAACTTTCTGCATTTTTACATTTTCAAAAAACATAATTTAGTATGATTAGCTGTCCCCAGCTTATAAATCATAATCATTTATAAAAAAAAATGTAACAAATTAATAAAAAATGTCCCCACAAGGACAAGGATTTCAGATATTACCATCTTTGTGGGGACATTTTGTAGAAAATGTAGAAGATAGAAAAACATGAACACACATACACACATACACAGCTTTCAGTCTTCACACAAGGGGAACATTTCAAACATAACATACAAAGAAAACACACATGAAGGTGACTAATAACTTCAGGGTCCAGCCTTTTACTCTCAATACCTCTGCTAAAAAGCAACAGCACCCTTGGGAAACATCATGATTATAAAGATATCACACTGGCATTTAAAGTGTAGCAGATGTTGACTGAGAAACTGTCAAGCGACGTTCTTTTTTCAGTTTTACTGACCTAGCTATTAATAGAGCATCAGTATCTGTTCACACACACACACCAAGACCTCAACCATCTATTTTTACCATGGTATAGAGAGGCTAGCATGTGCGTTAAAACTTCAGTGGCACTGCAGCGAGAGTTTCAAACAGAGCCTTCCACATGTGGAGTGATGGGTATGGGTAAATCAAAACATGGGTTATGCTGCCTCATGCTCTCAGAAAGAAAGAATGATGTTAAACATTCACAATCCAAAATGGCGCCCGTAGTTCTGTAGGTGTTATATAGTAAGTATTCAGGGATTCAAAAAACTGGAACAAACTGCTTCCTGGAAGCTCCCACCATGCATACCAAATTGTTGACTCTGAACACAATCTGCACCTTTACTTCTGGGAAAAACAATAAAGCCACACACTGGTGCAAGCAAGCAAAACAAGCTTAAACGTTATGGGAAGGCCTCTGCCTATTGATTCCCTCAGTAAAGCACACAAAACAAAACTGAAAAGTGTTGAAGAAGTGACAAGGAATGTTCTACAGGTGCAGTATTATGCTACAAGACGGGCCGGACAAGTTTAGCCATTGTCTAAGTTGTAATAAAGCTCTTTAGTCATATGTAAACTCACTATCTGCGAGAAGAAGTGAGGGAGGGAAAGGCCACAGCAACACTAATAGTACAAACATTAGTAATTCAAGCTGATGAGCAGCAACAAACAGACATAGTGTCATAGTGCCACATATTCCTGTAATCCTTCCATTCTCCTATGTTTATGAAATCTCCAACTGAAGTTATTGGACATGTGGCATTATTTTTAAATACACTTTTCAAGTTATTCATTTTGTTACCATAGCTGAGAGAACGGAGCATTATTTCTGGCAGACATTCACTGGAAACAATGAAACACAACAACTGCCACATTTTTAAGTGAGGGCTGTGAATCAGTGAGGGAAGGAACTACAATCACATGAAGCAGCATAAATCGAATAAAAAAATTATGAAGAACTATAAAACTAAATGCTTATTATATATTTAAAAACTAGATATTTCAAGTTTATTGTAAAATACTATGCACATTAGATTAGATTAGATTATTTTTACTGTCATTGTACAAGCATACAACGTAATTATGTACTTTCCAACATATACAGTTAAAGTTAAGGAAAGAAAAATTAGTGTGTTGTGGTACAGTTGTGGTCAGAATTATTGGCACCCCTGGTAAATATGATCAAAGATGGCTGTAAAAATAAATCTGCAATGCTTATCCCTTTGATCTTTTATTTAAAAATGCGCAAAAATAACCTTTCACTGAAGTAAAAGAATTGAAAGTGGGGGGTGGGGGGGGGGGTCACATTATGAAATAAATGCTCTTCTCCAAAA
Organism: Gobio gobio; assembly: GCF_949357685.1. Lineage (NCBI taxonomy): Eukaryota > Metazoa > Chordata > Actinopteri > Cypriniformes > Gobionidae > Gobio > Gobio gobio. The sequence continues at coordinate 47,537,415 of NC_137115.1, forward strand.
CACGTTGGCCATAATTATTGGCACCCCTAAACATTTTTATGAGTAAAATATCTCTCAAGTATGTTCCCATTAATATTGACATTTTTTAGCACACCAGGGTGACTATGAGCATGAAATTGTCTAGCTATGACTTCTTGTTTCAGGAGTATAAATATGAGGAAACACAAAGGCCAAATTCCCTTAATCATCCATCACAATGAAAAAAAACCCCAAAGAATATAGTTCTGATGTACAGCAGAAGATTGTTGAGCTTCACAAAATAGAAAGTGGCTGTAGGAAAATAGCTAAAGCATTGAAAATTCCCATTTCCATCATCAGGGCGATAATTAAGAAGTTCCAATCAACTAAAGATGTTATGAATCTGCCTGGAAGAGGACGTGTGTCTATATTGTCTTAATGTACAGCGAGGAGGAGAGTTTGAGTGGACAAAGACTCTCCAAGATCACAGACGGAGAATCGCAGAGATTAGTTGAGTCTTGGGGTCAGAAAGTCTTTTTAAAAAATCTAACAACCTATAAATCTATAAATCACCACAAGTTGTTTGGGAGGGTTTCAAGAAAAGTCCTTCTTGCTCATCCAAAAACAAACTCCAGCATATTCAGTTGTCAGACACGACTGGAAATTCAAAAGGGACCTGGTTCTGTGGTCAGAGCTTTTGGCAGCAAACCCACCAGATGTGTTTGGTGCAAACAGGGATAAAAAGTACCCCATGTGCACGGTTAAAAATACAGCTGGATCTTTAATGTTGCGGGCCTATTTGTTTCTTCTTGATGTCCTGGACATCTTGTTCAGATACATGGTAACTTCTAGCAAATAACCAACAGATAAAAAGTCAAAGCCTGACGGGCTCTGCTAGAAATCTTATAATGGGCCGTGGTTGGATCTTCCATCAGGACAACGATCCAAAACAAACATCAAAATCAACACACAAATGTGTCACTGAACACAAAATGAAGCTTCTGCCATGACCATCCCAGTTTCCTGACCTGAACCAAAATGAGTGGGGTGAACTGAAGAGAACATGGATCTGGGAATCTGAAGGATCTGGAGAGATTCTGTATGGAGGAATGGTCTCTGATCTCTTGTCAGTTGTTCTCCAAACTCATCAGGCATTATAGAACAAGACTCAGAGCTGTTATCTTGGCAAAGGAGGTTGCAAAAGGTATTTAATAAAAGGGTGCCAATAATTATGGCCAACGTTTTTTTGGAGAAAAGCATTTTTTTGCCCCACTTTCAATTCTTTTACCTCAATGAAAGGTTTGATTTTTGCGCATTTTTAAATAAAAGATCAAAAGAATAAACATTGTAGATTTATTTTTACAGCCATGTTTTTTGATCATATTTACGCTGTTCAACAAGTATTTTAAAATAAGTTGGAATGATGTGGGCAGATGGGTTCAACAGAAGCAAATATCATCGATTAACAACCTAGTACAGTAGCTCACAGCAGGGCTGTCTTTAAAAGTTTATAAGTTATCGTTCAAAATCAATTTCCTTATGGAGAAAATGAATGATTGAGTGTTTACTTCCGAAACCCCACTGTTTCACTCTATTACAGAACATGGTCAATCTGTCATGAAATCTTTGTATCGAGTAGCTTCATTTAACACATTTTAAACCCAATCCACCGAATATCCCTCTAAATCAGGACATTTAATGCAAAAAGTCTGCCGATTCTGCACATTGCAAATTACCATCCATATCCGGGAGCAATACACTTGGTTTGATGCATCATTTGACAGCTAAATTGTGCTCGAAATGACAGCCTTTAAAGCCCAACGGCACTGTTCTAATGCCCTGTCCCTTTCAGTGCAAACTGACTTTAATAATCCAGATATTTATGTGACGTCTGTATTATGAGCACAGAAGTGACACAGGATTAGCGATCATTAGCTGGGCACTTTCTCATGATTTGTGCTTTGATTTCCGAGCCCTGACAGTCTAAAATTGCTCTTTATGATTAAAAGATTTCTGTAATGAAACTTCAGTTAGATGAAAAGCTGTCAAAACACCACTCTGCATCTTTTCATTTTCATTAAAAATATATATTAAACATTAATAGCCACACAAATGTGCAACTCCTACATTATCTTCACTGCATGTATATTTAAATATCCTTAAAAATAAAGTTATGAAACTTTCTGCCTTCAGTCAAAACGATTTGGCAGAAAACAAATGATAGATTCATGACACCAAATATCGCCGGTTAGATCCACACAAGACGAACCACTACAGGACATCAGAGCCAGCGGCAAATGTCTGAAGGACTAGCTGAAGAAAGGCTGCTCTCGCTGGGGTTAATGAGCGCTAGGCGCCCGGTGATTGTTTTATAGATAATTTTTTTTATAAGCGCTCTCTTTATAAATAAACCACAGATTTGAGCTTTAAACAACTACATTCCCACCTGAAAAGGTCTTAACTACATTTTGTGACACAATAGAAGCATTTTTAAATTATGCAGGGTTTCTCATCACGTCACTTTACCACGTGACAGCAACAAGCAGGCTCCTGATTGGTTAACGCAGCGCAAATTGACGCCAAAGTTCAGAATTTTCAACTCTGGCGTCAGACGCGAATTCGCTTCAAGCGTGTGAATGCACAAAAAGCACCACTTGCGCATAAGGCGCGTATCGCACAAGACGCTCAATTCGCATCCAATTTGTGTCATTCACGCGAACTGGACGCGGGAATGAGGCGGAATCGCGTTCATCGCGCCGCGCGAAACGCATCTATCGCGCCGCAGGACTTCCAGATGCGCGTCAACATGCCTTTCCATGACATGGAAATCACTCGTGCCAGACGCTCTATTCGCGTTCAGTGTGAACGCAGCATAAAAGTGGTTCTTGGTCATAATCATAGGGGAACCACTTTTGGTGCTATATAGCACCATATCTTAACATGTTCTGTATATGGTAGCGGTGCTATATAGCACCTCAGCCAAAGTACTGGTGAAGAACAGCTCGGGTTATGACTATAACCCTTGTTCCCTGAGAAAGGGAATGAGCACTCCGTCGGAACGACTCTTTGGGGACGCTCCCTTAGCAACAGCGTATCTGAAGTATGAATGAAACTATTCCAATCCTGATTGGTGTTGCGTTATGACGTAGTATGTGACGGCATACCCGGAAGCTACATTAGGGCGCATAGTAATGTCAGTTATCGCGATGAAGCATGCGCTCCAGGCGTGACGAGGTGTGGCGACGAGACGCAGTGCTCGTTCCCAAGCCGTTCCCTTTTGAGGGAACTTGCACTGCGTCGGAACGACTCTTTGGGGAAGGAGTACCCTCTAGGCCAAACCGAGGGTCACGCCTGCCCTAGTGTGAAGCTGGAGACCAGGCACACTTAGGACTGGAGCACCCTAGCACCGGGCGTTGCAGGGAGATGCAAGCTGTAGAACCTTAATGAAGGTGTGCGGGGTGGCCTACCCAGCCGCCTCGCAGATCTCATGAAGTGGAACTCCATAAAGGAGGGCCACCGAGGAGGCCATGCTCCTGGTGAAATGAGCCCTCACGGCCATCGGTGAAGGCAAATTGCGCACCTGATAAGCCGTGGCTATCCATACACTCTAAAAAAAAAAGTCTCGTAATCATAAGGGAACCTTTTTTAGTGCTATATAGCACCAATTTTGGTGCTTCAGTGGTTCTTCAGAGGAGCTATATAGCACCTTAGTCAAAGAACCGGTGAAGAACCTCTGAAGAACCGGTGAAGAACCGGTGAAGAACCTCTGAAGAACCGCTGAAGAACCACTGAAGCACCAAAAATGGTGCTATATAGCACTAAAAAAGGTTCCCCTATGATTACGAGCCAATAACTATTTTTGGTGCCATATAGAACCTTTTTTTTTTTAGAGTGTAGTTTTCAGTCATGTGACTATCGCGGAGCCTTGGAGGGCAAAACCGCCATAGAACTCCATAGAACGGCAGCACAAGCCTGTCAAATTTCCATCTTAAAACAAAAATATGTGAACAAGATGCATGTTTTGGGCACTTATGATCCATTTACAGCATCTGCTGCAGTATTTCAGTCACTGAAAACAGCGGGACATTTTTAAAACGCTTAACGTGAAAAACACTATAGGGTGAGTTGCACCAATAAGGATTAAATTAAGCAAAGTTTAAAGGATTTGTTGGTATGGGTTTTATTTTAAATTGAGTCGTTGCACCACTTCATTTTAAACACAGATAAATTACGCAGTAGAACCGTTATAGAGCTGATCAAGCAGCAGACGGAGTTGAACTGAAAACAGGCTAAAGAATCCTTAGTGCAAACCACCCTTAAAGTGCTGTAATGTACTAAAACAGTGATATTAAAAGATCAAATTCAGTTTACACCATTTTGATGATGCATACTATATACAGGCGAATAGATGAGCCAAGAATGTGAGCGCAACGCGTTTTCTGCGTGTTCGTCTGCATTCCTGTACAATATGCAACATCAATAAGGTGTATATTGAATTTGGTATTTTAATATCACTATCTTACGGCATTAATACTGACTACAAACCTGGTAAAAATGACTAGCGGGCAATGGAGGAGAGCCTTGTTTTGCCCTCCAGGTGGGTGTTCCTATAAGCGTGTGACGGCACGTGAAAACTATGGATAGCCTGGACAATCCAATTGCTGATTGTTGCTAAGGGAGCATCCCCAAAGAGTCGTTCCGACGAAGTGCGAGTTCCCTCGAAAGAGAACCACTGAAGCACCAAGACTGGTGCTACACAGCACTTAAAAAGGTTCCCCTATGATTACGAGCCAAGAACCACTTTTAGTGCCATATAGCACCATTTTTTTGAAGAATTGTAGAATTCTGTAGAATCTTCAAGGGTTCTGTCAGGCACTTCATATTAAGAACATTCATAGCCATTTTTCCATTATTTGATGGATTTTTGGTATAAAGTGTTCTTTAAAATTGAGTCAAAACCCCTTAGGTTCAATATAAAATGTGTTTTTATAAGACTGATAAAATAACTAAACTTAATCTATGAAAGTCTGTGGGTCATTTCAGATGCAGTGTCTTTTGAAAACCTTCATAAATCTTTAAAATGCTTGTGCTTGTGTTATGTAATTTCTCGTATCTAGAAATATGCTGTGATGTGAATATGCATACACTCTAAAAAGAAAAAAGGTTCTATATGGCACCAAAAATGGTTCTTGGCTCGTAATCATAGGGGAAACTTTTTAAGTGCTGTATAGCACCAATTTTGGTGCTTCAGTGGTTCTTCAGCGGTTCTTTGACTAAGGTGCTATATAGCACCACTACCATATACAGAACATGTTAAGATATGGTGCTATATAGCACCAAAAGTGGTTCCTCTATGATTACGACGAAGAACCATTTTTGGTGCCATATAGAACCTTTTTTTTTAGAGTGTAGAAATGCATATAATCATGACATTTAGATAAAAATATACAACATTTTTTAAATGAAATGTTGATCTATTACAAATATTGTGAGGACATGAAAATGTACTGCATAACGACTTTAAAACAGACAGTTCAGACAAAGCATAATGTTATTGTACTGACAACATTAAAATTTATTCTGAAGATTTGATAGTACATATTTATGCTGTCCTCTCCCTGACTGATACAGCTTTATGGGCGTGATGGATTTTATAGCAAGGGACAGACAAAGTGACATAACCTCCTTTCAAGAGCACATAAAATGCACAAAAGGGCCTCTGTTCTTTCTGCTGGCACAGGCGGGCGAGTTTACCACTATGGATAGCGATGGAGAAAATAAACAGCATGTTTAGCAATTCAGAGGCTCTCGTTCTAGAAAACCCCAATAAATTCAGCCCGAGTTGAAAAGCTGCTGACTGTGCTTTCACAGGCCTGACTGTGACAGCAGTTTGGAGACAGGGTGCCATGCCACCTCTCAATTCATTACAACCCCATTGGAAGTACGGATAGACAAGAATGCACTGAAGGGCAAACATAAATGTCTGTCATGTCAAGACAGGTGCCACATCTTTTACTCAAAGTGACACAGTTGTAAGCAGTCCAACTTAAAAAGTGCTATGATGGGAAAAAATCCCAAAAGTGTCATGGCAAGGTTGTTGAGGCAAGTGTATAAAGTGATTCAAATGTTTAATTAATTACATGATGTGCCGATTAATCATATCTAATTTAGCTGAAAATTACCCTCAAAAGATAAGTCATAATAGTTGTAATTGAGAAAAGCATCCAATAGACATTATAAAAGGCAGCTTTAGAAATTAATATTTTATATGATTCAACTTAGAATTTATTACACATAAACTTTAAGGCTACAATGGTCATGACTTTTTTTCAGAAGCTGGATCTAATCTGGAATTTATATACATTTACAGAGCAAAAAAGTTTGGTTATCAAGTTTCTTCAAAATATCTTCTCTTATGTTCCGCAAATGAAATAAAGTCATACAGGTTTGAAATGACACAAGGGTAATTGTCAATAAAGAGAATTTTCTTTTTTGGGGGGCAAACTATGCCCAAAATATGAAATTATCTTTTTAATGAAATTATATTATATATATTAGGGATGCAACAATACAGTTAGTCCACGGTTCAATACATACCTCGGTTTTTAACCACGGTTTTCGGTTGGGTTCTGATGGCTTGTCACATCAGTTTTTTGCTATTCTATTTTAAGCGACAGGAACAGCAAGAGGTTAAGGAGAAAAAAGACTATTTTTTAATTGCAATACTCTTTCTTTATTTTACTTAAAAGAATTGAAAAACCTTACTTAAACTTAAAACTGTACTTAAAAAAAAACCTTGTACACATTCCTTGTGTATTGTATAATATAATATAATATAATTATATATATATATATATATATATATATATATATATATATATATATATATATATATATATATATATATATAAAGATTTACACTGGCAGCTCAGAGCTGTACAGCATTTGAGTAAAAATTGAATGAATAAATGTAAAAATAAAAGACTACATAGACTTCACTATAAAGTATACACTGATGCTACTGTATTAGTTTTTCAGTCAAGAGCAGTGAGTGGTTTTCTCTTTGTCTTTTGTTGTTGTATTAACATTAAATGGATAGTTCACTCAAAAATGAGAAATGAATACAGGTTTGGAACAATATTAGAGTGAGTAAATAATGACATAATTTTATAGGTGAACTGTCCCTTTAAGGACGGCGTGTTCACTAGGCTGCCTGCTGTCAATGTAAGACCTGCGTGCATCTACTACAGACACGCGCCGATTTTACTTTCACTTTAGACATAACTTGACTGTGTTTATGTAAACCTTGAGTGTATTTGACAGTATTAGCGCAGTAAGACGACTTAGTCCAGTAATCACGTGTTTGACAAGCGTTTGCACGCGCTTGGAAAAGCGCATGTTAAAACCGCGCACACGCCGCGATTTGCAAGGCTTTAAAACGCATGCAAATAATGAACTTTCCTGATTGTGAATAACTAGTGTTCCGTGAGTATAACTCTACCACTGACGTGTGATGTGAATGTATGTCGCGTTGTTCAGTATATTGGGATGGAGGCAAATGATAGAATTTGTAGAAAAATACTTAATTAAATGCAAAACCGAAAAACCGCAATTCACAGGCAAGAATTGAACCGTGAAGGCCGTACCGAACGGTTCAATATTATATTGAGAATTGTGGCATCCCTAATATATATACTGTATACACCGATCAGGCATAACACGACAGGTGAAGTGAATAACACTGATTATCTCTTCATCACAGCACCATTTATTGGGTGGGATATATTAGGAAGCAAGTGAACATTTTGTCTTCAAAGTTGATGTGTTAGAAGCAGGAAAAATGGCCAAGCATAAGGATTTGAGCGAGTTTGACAAGGGCCAAATTGTGATGGCTAGACGACTGGGTCAGAGAATCTCCAAAACTGCAGCTCTTATGGGGTGTTCCCGGTCTGCACTAGAGTGGTCAGTCTCTATCAAAAGATGTCCAAGGAAGGAACAGTGGAGAACCGGCGACAGGGTCATGGGCGGCCAAGCCTTATTGATGCGCGTGGGGAGTGAAGGGCTGGCCCGTGTGGTCCGATCAAACAGACGAGCTGTACCTCAAATTGCTGGAAGGCCGGGTGCAGGTGCGTCGCTTACCTAGGGAACACATGGCACCAAGGTGCACTATGGGAAGAAGACAAGCCAGCGGAGGCAGTGTGATGCTTTGGGCAATGTTCTGCTGGGAAACCTTGGGTCCTGCCATCCATGTGGATGTTACTTTGACACGTACCCCCTACCTAAGCATTGTTGCAGACCATGTACACCCTTCCATGGAAACGGTATTCCCTGGTGGCTGTGGCCTCTTTCTGCAGGATAATGTGTCCTGCCACAAAGCAAAAATGGTTCAGGAATGGTTTGAGGAGCGCAACGAGTTTGAGGTGTTGACTTGGCCTCCAAATTCCCCAGATCTCAATCCAATCGAGCATCTGTGGTCCGATCCATGGAGGCCCCACCTCGCAATTTACAGGACTTAAAGGATCTGCTGCTAACATCTTGGTGCCAGATACCACAGCACACCTTCAGGGGTCTAGTGGAGTCCATGCCTCGACGGGTCAGGGCTGTTTTGCCAGCAAAAGAGGGACCAACACAATATTAGGAATATACAGTATACAATATATATTGTTTGTGTGTATGTTCTATATTAAAGTTTATTATATATTTTTCCAGCATAGTTAGAAAATACGCCTGTAGTTTGTTTTTGAAAATAGTTTTGCTAGTTTGCATTTGGCATTTTGTACACACCCAATTGGCTCACATCCTGTGCAGCTCTAAAGAAGGAAAAGGCTCCTTGATTTCATTTGTCTTTTAAAACAATGCAAGCCAGACATGTACTTGCCCTTTTGTCATGGCAACCGCCTCGGCTGTCATTCAACCAGTGGCATTCTAGAGATATTTATAAATGTTAAATAGTTCTCTCTGTGGATACAGTCAGGGACGTTGCAACTCAAATAGGGTAAATGTGTCCTCTGAGAGAAATATAGAAAATACAAAAGGCATCAGGACATCCACTCTACATGATAATGAGCAGTACCACTAAATGCATTGGTGCATTCATCTGAGCTGTTAAAGATAAATTTGAAACTGTCTAGCCAATTACTTTTTACACGGTCGTAAGTTTTACTGGCAGGTTAAAAGGGAAAAAAAGTCTCAAAGTCTCTGAGTGTCCAGTTAAAGATCTCGCTATTCCAACAATGTGAATAAGAAAGATCTTGTACTGGAGGAAAATCTCAAAGCTTGTGTGTTGACCACATCATGTTGTGTCTGCATTCATTTACAGTGAATGAATCAAGCATGATAAGTACATACGAGTGAGTATAAAGTGTGGGAGCAGGGGAGTATTGTAGTAGCTTTGGTGAGCGTTTAGGGACCATTTGAAAGCACTTACCATATTTATTCCATGAATTATTCATTTGTTTCTTTTCCCTCAAGCATGCGCATATGCCAAATATCTAGAGTCAAGATCAGCTCACATATGAAAGCAAAGCATGAAATCACACAAACCACAGACAAACGAGAACGAAAGTTTCTAGACAAACGATTGGCTGCATATTCATGCTATAATAGTTTTATCATGTCTTTGAAAGAACCTTTATCTTGTTACAGCGTATTTAAGTTCTGGGTAATATAAATTACCAACAAAACTATATTGTTAGGGTTAGGATTATGGTTTGGTTTAGGGTTAGTGTAATGTAATTAAGCATAATTTTCTGTTATTACTATAGAAAAAAACATGTAACAAGTACACTGTAAAATTAAGTGTAACCAAATCTCGTATGCTTCCCCACATAAAAAAAGAGTAAAAACAATAATACTGTAAAATATTATTACAACTTAAAACTTTTTTCAATTTTAATATATTCTAAAATATAATCTGAATTTCCAGCATCATTACTCCAGTTTTCAGTGTCACATGATCCTTCAGAAATCATACTAATATGATGATTTGCTGCTCAAGAAACATTTATTATTATTAGCAATGTTGAAAAACGGTTATCCTGCATCATATATTTTTTCCAGGATTTACTTTTTCAAAAGAACAATTTATTTGAAGCAAAAATTTTCTGTAACAATTTAGTCTTTACGCTCACATTTTACAGTCAATTTGATACATCTTTGCTGAATAAATGTATTAATTTCTTTAGAAAACAATGACCCAATGATTTTGAACTGACACTATTAACTAATTATTAACTACGGCTTTTGCCTCAATAAACTCCTAATTACTGCTTAATAGTTAGTTGTTAAATTTAGGTGTTGTGTAGGATTAAGGGATATAGAATATGGTCATGTAGAAAAAGGCATTAATGTGCTCTTTATAAGTACTAATAAACAACTAGCAACTAGTTCATAGTAAGAATTGGACCCTAAACTAAAGCGTTGGTGTATATTAATAATACAAATTTGAATGTATTATGAACGAACATGAGTTTGCAAATGATTAATATTAAAATGAACACTAACATAAGTTTGTTTGATACCTAATGTATTAACTAATGTTAATGAATTGAACCTTATTGTAAAGTGTTTCTATTCCTTCAGTTGTGATTCAGAAAAAAGATTCATCCCTTCCAAACAAGGGATGAAAAGTACAAATTATCCTTTCAGAAAATTTTCCTCTAACAGACATAAGCAACAAGCAACAGGATGTCTCATTTAAATTCAGAGGCAGTTTCTCGTTCATATACACAGCGATAAAGGGACGGGTAATGGAAAGTGAGACACATGCATTAACGCTGAAATGATAACATTTTCTGGCACGTTGAGAAATGCAGGGAGCAGCTTCCACCCCCTTCCCATCAAAATACATCTAGTGGCACTACAAGCAGCTGTTTGTGAAAGGCTGGGGAGTTTGATTCTGCCTTCTCGCTGCACAGCTTGTGGCTCTACAGCAAAGTAGCTCAAGCGTTTCCTTCCTGAGGGGGATATGAAAAAGCAATGGTCTCATCTTTTCCTTTTGTAACGGTTCCTCCACAGATGTCTAATGATGTCTAATGAAAGCTGCGTCTCAAAGGACAGTGGTTATACAATCTCAGATTGCTAAATGGTGGACGTATTTTTGTAGGCCAAAACTCAGAAATTAGTTCGCCGTTTAGCACTTCCGGTTCCATCGTCCTTAAGTCAATGGGTTTTTGGTTATGCTTGAAAGAATGGTCTGTGGTGAAGACAAGCTTAAGATATGTTTATTCTGTGATAAAAAAAACAACATCTAAATGGGGCTACAGAAGTTATTAAGGACATTAAACGTAAAACGGCAAACAGGTAAAACTGTGTCTACACACATCCAGACACAGGTGAAAAAAGCCAGGCAAAGACTGTACCACCTGCGCCAGCTGAGGAAATTCAGGGTTTCACCAGCCATCCTGAAAACTTTCTATCGAGGGGCGATAGAAAGTGTCCTGACTCAGTGCATCACAGCGTGGTACGGGAACAGCACCAGTCACGACTGCAAAGCCCTGCAAAGAGTGGTGCGCTTATCCGAGCGCATCTCAGGCTCAGCTCTCCCGTCTCTGCAGGACATCTACACCAAACGCTGCAGAGGTAGAGCTACTAAAATCATCAGAGACATTAATCACCCTGCAAACTCTCACTTCACCCTGCTGCCATCTGGTAAGCGCTTCCGTAGCCTGATGGCAAAGACTGAAAGACTCAGGAGGAGTTTCTTCCCCCAGGCCATCAGACTCCTGAACTCAGTCACGTGACTCACTTCACCCCCGCACACGCATAAACATACGGTCTTTCAACATTAACATCCACATACTGCAATTGCACTGCACTTTACGTCCCTATTGTTACTGCGTAACAACCTGTAATAAACCTTGCACATTATACTTCTTTATATATACATATTATATATTTTATGTTAACCACTTATTTTTAAGTCTACAGTTTATCTCACTTATCATATCCACATATTTTTTATATTTTTATTTTTATCTTATTTCCTATTTTTATCTTTTACTTGATTTATTTATAATTCTACTTATGTTAATACTTTTTATTCTAATTTTATTCTATTTCTATTTAATTTCTTGTAACTGTTATTTGCACTGTCCATGGAGCGGACCTGTTTACATTTCACTGCCAGTTGTATATTGTGTATATAACTGTGTATGTGACAAATAAAACTCTTGAGGTAAACAGGAAACGAATCTGCTTTCACAGTCCCGTGTTTATAATCAAGCTCTTGCAAATTATTATGACTCAAACTGTTAAAAAAAAAGAAAAAAGACGGAAAGAGTTGTCTGTAGCTTATGGCGACATTGAAGTAATTTGATCATAGTGTTGTTTGTTTATAGCCTACACTTAGCTTTTTACGTCTGCCAATTGTCTTTTACACTTAGAAATTCAAGTTGTTCATTTGTGAAGATTATCACGATGAACAAAACGTGAAAGAAATGTAAGCTTTTGTAATCCATAGACCTTATTTTCTGCAATAGTGCAAAAGCCAATGGAAAAGTCCTACTCAGTGTTGGGAACCAGTGTGATGCTAACGAGGGGCTTACAGAAAAATGCCATATACCTGAACTGTAAACCCGAATAAGTTGGCAAAACTCTGAGGCAATTAGTTGCAGAGCAACAAGTTTACGTAAGCAGAACTTGCAGATTTTATTTTGTAATCATACATTTTAATTGCTCTGAACTTGAAATATTTGAGTAAGTTAATTTAACTTAAAAATACAATGTAGTCTCAAAGTTTTAGTGGTGGAAACTTGACTAGCTTTAACTAGCTAATTCAATAAATGCCACCTTGCTAATTGGTTACACAAGGCTTTGAATGCATTAGCATAGCACTTGCTGAATGAGGACAGTAATATAATACATTTAACATGTATCTGTTCTCAAACTAAGCTCATGATCCATTCGTCACCATGATGGTAACCATACACAAAAAAAAACTACATAACAGAAACTCTTCTAAACTAGCATAACAAAACATTAAACACTACTAAATCTCCCACTTAACATTAATCTTGCACAAAAAACACACTATAACACTTAATTCTGGCATTTACTGTCCCTTTTGAGTAGGTTCATGGCAAAGCATGCTGGGAAATAGAAATCCCAGCCCAGTTGCGGTTAAATTTAAGTTTTAAGTCTAAATTAAGTCTAAATTAAAATAAAGTTCATGAAACTCAAAACAATGAAACAATTCAGATGACTTAAAATGTGTCAGTTTTGTGAACTCAAAAGAAAAAGAAAGTTCTAAATACTCATAAAAGTTTGTTTAAACCAAGCGGCAACCTCCCACAGTTTCTCTTGAAGCCAATACGGAAGTGACTTAAACTGCAATTAATCGACTGGCAGCTAGGGACAGGCTCCAGAAAGGAGCAGAATCTCATTGAGCCCCATGTTAAAATGGCCAACTTTACAGCAGAAAAACACATGTTTACAGCCTGGTACAAATTGTGGTTTTGGTCTATACGGCTAATTTTGCCCTTCATGACAACTGTGAGGGGGGTGATTTTTTTTATAATGCATTCTTTTACATTATATAAAGCCTTAAAAATCTGCATAATTAAGGGTGTGGCCACTTTGAGTGACAGGTGGATAGCCATTTATCTGCTGTCTGTTAGTCATCACGTCACCTCAGCTCCACCCACATCCCGCCTCTTTGCCCATTTTTTATTATCCGGGAGTGACGCACGATGATGCGCTGCCAAGATGGCAACAGCCAGCTCGTCCCTACTTTACGCTTCAAAACTGCTCTTTAGAATCCTATGGGTTACGTCACGGACACTACATCCATATTTTTTTACAGTCTATGGTTTAAACTAATTTGTTTAATTTGAATTACCAATTAATTATTTTGAGCGTTTAGGGTGTGCACCACTCGATAAATGTACAACCTTTAGGAACCTTTATCTATGCCTAAAAGGTGCATACCGAGGTACAAAGTTGTGCTTTAAAGTTACTGCCTATACTGTAAAAAAAATGATGGTTGCTATTAGCTATCACAACTTTAAATTTCATTTTAGAATAACTTTCCCGGATTTAACTTGAGATAACTCAAATATCAATAATACAACTTCACATTTAAATTTGACTAAACTTATAAATTTAGATTATTTTTTTTGCAATGCAGTGACAAGCTGTTGTACCCATAAAGATTGATAGCCCCGGCCCACAATTTTGAACAATGATAATAGCTTTCGCATACTGAATTTTGCGTTAAAGGAACACTCCACTTTTTTTGAAAATAGGCTCATTTTACAAGTCCCCTATAGTTAAATATTTTAGTTTTACCGTTTTTGAATCCATTCAGCAGATCTTTGTATCTGGCGGTAGCACTTTTAGCACAGCTTAGCATACATCATTGATTCTGATCAGTCCATTAGCATCTCATTCAAAAAATGACCAAAGACACTTTCAATATTTTTCCTATTTAAAACTTGACTCTTCTACAGTTACATCGTGTGCTAAGACCAACTGAAAATTAAAAGTTGCGATTTTCTACACCGGCTAGGAACTACTTTCTCATTCCTGCGTAATAGTCGCGGATCTTCGCGGCAGTGCCATGGCTGCAGCAGCGCAATGATATTACAGCACCTGAAAGTAGCCCCCAGCTAGGTAACTTTCAATGTGACCGGCACTAAGTTCGTGTAGTTGCAGAGGAAGTTTCAGGCTTGCAGCCGACAAATTGTGTTGTGGATTTACCTGTGTGATAAGCCATGGTTCTGTGTGTTGTAAAGGGCTGTGATAGTAAGTCGAAGGTGTATACTACCACCATGTTTCACAGAATACCAACGAATCATTGCGCCGCTGCAGCCATGGTACAGCCGCGAAGATCCGCGACTATTACGCAGGAATGAGAACGTAGTTCCTAGCCATATAGGTGTAGAAAATCCCAACTTTTCATTTTCAGTTTGTCTTAGCACACTATGTAACTGTAGAAGAGTCAAGTTTTAAATAGGAAAGTTATTGAAAGTGTCTTTGGTCATTTTTTGAATGAGATGCTAATGGACTGTTTGGAATCAATGATGTATGCTAAGCTATGCTAAAAGTGCTACCGCCAGATACAAAGATCGGCTGAATGGATTCAAAAACGGTAAAACTCATCTATTTAACTCTAGGGGACTTGTAAAATGAGCCTATTTTCAAAAAAAATGGAGTGTTCCTTTAAGCTTGACATATCACACGGCAATAAAAAACAGGTATTAACTCATATTTCCACATGGTATGTCTGCATAACCATGAACCAACTGTAATAACAGAATGGTCTGAGAGAGAAAAAGCTAAAAACAAAAGAGAGATGAGAAAAAAGAGAGATTCAGTGGCCTAGTTTGTTCAGGAAGGGCCAAACATTCCTTTGAAGATTATCGTATTGGTTACTGAAATGGCATTAAATCCCATCACTCACAGTTCAAGGTGAGCAGTTCAGTGGACGGTTCCTTAAGAAAATCCATCCAGCTGAATAATTGAAGTGTCTGAAAACCATCCATGAATATGCAAGAAGGGAATCAAAGTGTCTCAACCTCTCTCTTCCATCAACCTCCTCTGGGATTCAACAGCACATCTGGGCTGCAGAGGGAAAAAAAACACTCATTGTACAGCACTAAAGTCCGCTGCCTCACCATGATGGTTATTATTGAAACTAAATTAAATAAAATATAATCAAATCTAATGCGCTGTGGCTGATAGCAAGATATCGAGGACTTTAGATGACGCCAACTCTGAATCAACATACACAACTGCCAAAATGTTTATATATTTTAATCATTATGATCACAAATTACAATAACTGCTTTAATGAGATCATTGTTTCTGCCTAAATTGATACATGATGTTAGTGTCACGGTCTGGTTGCAGCAAAGATGAAACTGGATCTATGAGCAGAAGTCTCTATTGCAAAAAAAAAATCTAACCAACAGAAATACACTGCCATTCAAAAGTTTTTAAGATCTGATTATCAAGTCTCTTATGCTCACCAAGGCTGCATTTATTTAATTAAAAATACAAAAAACATTAATAGTGTGAAATATTAAAATGTTTTCTATTTGAATATATTTTAAAATGGAATTTATTTCTGTGACGCAAAGCTGAATTTTCAGCATCATTACTCCAGTCTTCATTGTCAGATCCTTCAGAAATCAGTGTAATATGATAATTTGCTGCTCAAGAAACACTTCAATTTTTAGGATTCTTTGATGAATAGAAAGTTCAAAATAACAATATTTATCTGAAATAGAAAGCTTTTGCAACATTGTACCGTTCAAAAGTTTTGGGTCAGTAAGATGTTTTTTTTTTTTTTACTTTCTATACAAGAATGGTCTAATCCCACACCTCTCCTCACGCAGTGTGCTATAAGCTCGAATCAGGAAAGAGTGGAATTATCAAAGATGGAAGAGGGTTTAGATTTAGAGGGTTTAGTCCATAAGGAGGTTCATTTGCATAAGCACACGCACAGACTCAGCTGCTTTACTTTTCATGAATAAATGTTCAGAATAAGTGGAGGTTTAGGAGTATTGGGTTTGTAACTAGATATGAACGTTAATGCAAAATCCACCAACTGTGAATCAGTCTGGTGTCTGTTGTAAATTTAATGCCCATTATTTGCTCAATGGTGGTGGTTGAGGAGATTCCCCCCTTCTATAGGTAAAGCGCTTTGAGTGCCAAGAAAAGCGCTGTATAAATGTAACAAATTATTATTATAATGCACACTTGCTTTTAATCAACACATTACATCTGACGCTCTCAAATAAAATGACATGAAATATAAAATATTGAATATTCTCGGATAAAACTTATTAGTCATTTCAGCTAAGTATGCATGAGACTTTGTAAAAAAATGAAATAGAAAAAAAATATCTGTGTTAATAAGTTTAAATAACGATTGTATGTTCCAATCTAGGGACTCTTATTTTGATATTCTGTTGTACTTCCTTTAGCTCCTGTTTCCCTACTCTGTTTAGTTTGGGTTTCCTTATTTACTGATTATGTCCTTGTATGTTTCTATAATTGCGTATTATAGTTTCACCTGTGTCAGGTTTGGTTTCCTTTGCTCTAACCCTGTATTATATTTTTCCCGAAAGTGTTCATGTTATCGCATTGGATTGAAACATCCTGACTTTGCTCACACAGGGTATAACTACTTCCTTAAACATGTTGGATAATTTTTGTACTTTTTTAAAAAACTTTTTCCCACCTTGTTACACTTGTGGTGTTCCCGGTCAAAAATGACCGGTCTACAAAAAATGTGACCGTCCATTGAAAATTAAAGGATTAGTTCACTTTTAAAGGTCCCATGGCATAAAATTTTCATTTTATGAGGTATTTCAACATTAATATGAGTTCCCCTAGCCTGAATATTGTCCCCAAGTGGATAGAAATGTTGATTGGTGTAAAACCGAGTTCTGGCTGTCTTTCTCTGCCTTTGAGAAAATGACAGGCCATAGGAGCCAATCCTGAAGTCTCCTGGTTTGACGTCCAAGCAGGAACGGTTTCCTCCCTCTCCTCCGCCCAGAGAATCTGGCACGCCCATGCAAACGCTCGAGAGATCATTGCTTGTGAACGAGTGAATGCTGGCAGTTTCTCAGTGTTTGGATGTACAAATGAAAACAGAAGTCTTTTTTCAGTTCCTTCTGATCTGTGATTTCTTATGTGTAGCTAATTATTTATTATTCATGCACACACTGCGGCTTCTCTCTCTCCAGACAGAACGGTGTTTTCATGTTTTCTATCTTGTGAGTCAGTGTTTTTGTACGTCCTCGTCGCGTCTATCTGTTCTTAAATGTGCATACAGTCGGGAGTTTCTGCTCAACATCGGCAGAGCCACATCTTTAGAGAGAAACCTCACGCACGCCGAAGCTCGGCCTTCAACATCCCCGACCCCCAGTACTGCATCTGGCCCACAGAGGAGGCACCAAACACGGCGTGAGATTAAGCAGAAGGAGGGTAAGCGTGAGGGTATCTGGGCTAGGCTAGCCAGCTTTCCCCACAATAAACTGGATTACATTCGATTACTGCTGTTGTGTCTTTGTTTGCGCTGTGTACTGAATGCGCGTCACTGGCGCTTTTCATATGATTGGAACATATCTAGAAATAATGCTTTAATCAATACTTACTAACTCGTTTATCTCGCTGTAATGGTACATTGCATGTGTTACAAAGTTGGTAGAATAATGATGAAGACGGACTCGGCGTGACTGGGACTCGTGTTTATTCAGAACTCTCAGATACAAACACAATAAACTCGCGCTGACAGACAGCGCTCTCACAACTCAGTAGTTACTATAAATAACTTTGTTAGCAATCGCTCCGTCTCCGTGATGTCCGGTTCACGAACGAATCATTCTTTTGAATCGGTTCTTTTTAGTGAACCGAACCAGTTCACCAAATCGGACTGAATCGTTCAAAACGGTTCGCGTCTCGAGTCAGCGCTGATCCATAATTTACTAAAGTTACTAACTTTCTGACATGAGTGACAGTCCCTCCGACTAGAAATAAACTAATAACCTGAAGTATATTCTAGTAACTACAACAGTTCACCCTGAACTGAGACATGCTGAGAGAACTGATGAGAAGTGAACTCAGGTCCATCCGTCTCTCTGGCAGCAGCTCGTGCGTCGTAGACCTCGTTAAACCACGCCCCCTCCGCTCATTTCAAATGCAAAGATGTCAGCCAATCACAACAGTGGGCGTTTTTACTGAAGTCTCACAGCAGACATGCCTCTTGAAACAGGGCATTCAGCCACAGGGCAAACAGCAGTATAGAAAAAATGCCTTTTATTTCTAAATTATGACATTTTATGATGTAAAAATCATACTAACAATATAAGTACACCTCAGGAAACACTATAAAATAATAGAAAAATGCCATGCCATGGGACCTTTAAGTGATTAGTTCAGCCTTCACCTAAAGTTGATGCATAGATACAACCATGTAGGCTATAAAGTTTGTAAAATGCTGAAGCAAATTACACTAGCTCACCTGTGCAGGATATATTATGCCTCTAAGACACTCCTGCAGTATTTCACACGTGTGTGGAAAGTAGAGCAAATATAACCTCTGACAGCTCAGAAATTGAGGAACTGACCCCAGGGTACGTACAATATTATCTACATTCCCTTTGGTGCCACCAGCATACAATATCTATATTTCATTTCACAAGACATTAAAACATTTTCCTAAGAGAATTGTAATGGCCTTCCACGCTGTGCACTTCTAACCCTGCAGCGAGAAGGCAGAACTGAATACTGCGTTTTACTGTCTGTCAAGCATGTAATGAGCTATATCACATTGTCTATGCGTTCATATGGCCCATTTCTTGACATTGCTCTGACATTTCCAGATTTGTTTTAAAATATAGATGGCTAAAAATGGAAACAATTCAGGTGAGATGAAGCCGTGCGTGGATCATTCATATGTAGTTCATACACGTATGATTTGAATGTGTACAGGAGATATGTTTTTTTAATGGCTTTCAAAGCCTTTACAGTTTTTTTTTTTTCATTTCACCAGCCTCGAATTAGGTTGATAGTGCTTTTTATGAGGTCGGTATGGAGATAAGAACTGTGGCTTTGGCAATGGGCTCTAGGTAAGAGAATGTAAGAGGAATTTGAGATAACATTACTCTTTTAGATTAAAAAGTAAATTAATATAAATTAAATAAATATTCTGTTCACCTGCAGTAGGCTAATCATTTATTACAATTGTATTCTTAAAAAAATTACATGTAAAAAAAATATATTTTCTCTCACAGATAACATCCAAGCTTTAAACATCCAAGAATAGTAATTATGTATAAAAAAACAAAACAAAATTAATGTTAGATTAATAATATATTGCTAATTAGCCATGATGAATAATTAACAAACCATACCATGTTTTGACTGACTCCATATGTTAGCCTTAATTACTCATAACTCTAATCCATTCATGGTTTAAAAACATGAAACGTGATGTGAGATGAACTTTTTAAAGCAGGGACTAGACTGACAGTTCAGATACTTGCAAATTGTGGTCCTTTACTGATTACAAAATTACATGACAAAAATTGTTGTTAGTAACGTTAGTAGATTTTTTAATTACTTCTAGATTACTTTAGTCCAAACTGTTTGTCACTTAGATTTGAATGGGATTATTGTGTACCATACACACCGATCAGGTATAACATTATGACCACTGACAGCTGAAGTGAATAACACTGATTATCTCTTCATCACGGCACCTGTTAGTGGGTGGGATACATTAGCAGCATTTCTTCCTCAAAGTTGATGTGGTTAGAAGCAGGAAAAATGGGCAAGCGTAAGGATTTGAGTTTGACAAGGGCCAAATTGTGATGGCTAGACGCAGCTCTTGTGGGGTGTTCCCGATCTGCAGTGGTCAGTATCTATCAAAAGTGGTCCAAGGAAGGAACAGTGTTAAACCGGTGACAGGGTCATGGGCGGCCAAGGCTCATTCATGCACGTGGGGAGTGAAGGCGAGCTACTGTAGTTCAAATTGCTCAAGAAGTTAATGCTGGTTATGATAGAAAGGTGTCAGAATACACAGTGCATCGCAGTTTGTTGTGTATGGGGCTGCATAGCCGCAGACCAGTCAGAGTGCCCAAGCTGACCCCTGACCACTGCCGAAAGCACCAACAGTGGGCATGTAAGCATCAGAACTGGACCACGGAGCAATCGAAGACGGTGACCTTGTCTGATGAATCACGTTTTCTTTTACATCACGTGGATGGCCGGGTGCGTGTGCGTCTCTTACCTGGGGAACACATGGCACCAGGATGCACTATGGGAAGAAGGCAAGCTGGCGGAGGCAGTGTGATGCTTTGGGCAATGCTCTGCTGGGAAACCTTGGGTCCTGCCATCCATGTGGATGTTACTTTGACACGTACCACCAACCTAAGCATTATTGCAGACCACGTACACCCTTCAGCATTGGTACATACTCTGAAAGAACAAAGAAATTTGTTCGTTTTCTTGAGGTAGCAAGAACAAGAACAAAGTTCGTTCTGGCCAGTACATTCCAAACTTCACGAGAAAAGCAGGTGCCGAACATCTCCGCTTCTCCGCATTAACCCCACCCACTTTAAAATTCTGACCAATCACACAATAGTTCTCGTACACCCACAAGAAAAAAATTCTGCTCAGACGATGTGTTGAGAACGAGCTGCGAGAACTCCCAAACCAGGGCTCCGAGAATAAAATTACGTCATTTTGTTCTTGCAGCCTTGGGAGCGAGAACTTTTTTCTCTGTTTTTGCGGAGTATGTAGTGGCCTTTACATGGAAGTGGTATTCCCCGGTGGCTGTGGACTCTTTCAGCAGGATAATGTGCCCTGCCACAAAGCAAAAATGGTTCAGGAATGGTTTGAGGAGCACAACGAGTTTGAGGTGTACACTTGGCCTCCAAATTCCCCAGATCTCAATCCAATCAAGCATCTGTGGGATGTGCTGAACAAGCAAGTCCGATCCATGGAAGCCCCACCTCGCAACTTACAGGGCTCAAAGGATCTGCTGCTAACATCTTGGTGCCAGATAGAACAGCACACCTTTAGGGGTCTAGTGGAGTCCATGCCTCGAACGTGTCAGGGCTGTTTTGGCAGCAAAAGGGGGACCAACACAATATTAGGAAGGTCATAATGTTATGCCTGATCGATGTATATATACACACACACACACACACACACACACACAAATATTATATAAACACAAACTTTTACCTCAGATGCGATTAATCGCAATATATATATGAGCAACTGCACTTCAGTCAAGAAATTAATCTCACTCACACCAGCTCTGTCTTCAGGAACTTTATGACGACCTCTTAGACACTGAAAAGTTTCTACACAGGCACTATTTAAAGCATCCTATCAGGTAGGATTACCGCTTGGCATGGGAGCAGAAGAACTCAGAACAGCAGAGACGTGCAGATCGTCAGCTGAGTGTATGTGTCAAAAGTTTGGAATACTACTTTCTTTTTGATGATTTTGATGAAGGTTTTGACGTACAGTACCGCTCTGCCAGCCAGCACTATTACTATTTCACAGCCTTGGTTAGCATATTTAACAGCTGACCATCTGCACATCTCTGCCATCCTGAGTGACCTCTGCTCCTATGGCAGGTGGTAATCCTACCTGATGAGATGCTTTAAATAGTGCCTGTGTAGAAACTTTTTCAACATTGATAATAATAAGAAACATATCTTTTGAGCACCAAATCAGGATCATGTGATACTGAAAGCTGGAGTAATGATGCTGAAAATTCAGATTTGCATCACAGGAATAAATTATAATGCACTATGTAGACAGAACAGATTATCTGTGTTATTTTAGAATATATATTATGTATAATTATTATAAATGTTGTATTTTATTTGATTTTTGGTTATATTATTTAGGGACATATTTATTTTTCAATTTGATGAAGAGATTTTTTTATATCGTCTTGTACACAGAAGGAAAAATGACACAAAAACACAACATATGAGACGAGCTCACACACTTCCCTCCTTAGAACTGCTTTTAACGCATTTAATCTAAATTCTGTGGAGACAAACTTTTTTTATGCACCTACACTTCTGGCATGGACACTGTCAAATTATTTTGATTATACTGAACCCTAGTGGCCAGATATGGACAATACATTTTATTTTGTATTTAATTTTTACCTTTCTATTATGATTTTACCAAAGTAAAAAATGTCAATGGTGATCCACAGATCATTTAAGCACCATGAAACATAACACATCTATTTTAGTTAAACCTACAGTGAGGACTGGGGCAAGATGTGACACTATTTGCATGGTAAAACGAATAGGGTAAAGTTATTTCCTTTATAAGCACATAACTTTAAAGTCGGCATGAAACAGAATATCCAACTGAAATAGCTTCTCGAACTTCTAGAACAAAATGTAGGGTGGGGCTTTTGTCCAACAGGAATTTATTGGATCTTTGGATCATTGTGGTTTTCTATTGCTGTGAACTCATGTGAGTAACAGGTTTTCCCGCCCTAATGTCAGTAAACACATCAGAAAAGAGAAGAGATGTCGTAGGGAACATTAATATTAAAACAAGTAATGATGGTCATAAATAAATCATAATAAACTGCAATATTCCATTAAAAAAATAAGATTTGTTGATTTTGATTTCTTGGTGTTCACACCAAGAATGTATAATATAATGATTAAAACAATAACTAGGCCTATATTAGCGTCTACACTATGACGTCTGCCAGTTTAAATGCTTGATTTTGTTAATGTTTGATTCTGATTGGCCTTCAATGTTTTTGTCATTCATCAGCTGAAAAAAAAAACTGTTCTGAAAATGAATCCAATCATTTTGTTCCTCTGTCGCTATTGTTAAAGTTGTGGTGTGGACTCCACTATTCTCTTTTCTAAGTTTTTAAAAAAAGTTATGATTTTCATTCTTGTGAATGGGCCTTAAAGGAACACTCCGCTTTTTTTGAAAATAGGCTCATTTTCCAACTCCCCTAGAGTTAAAGAGTTTAGTTTTACCGTTTTTGAATCCATTTAGCTGATCTCCGGGTCTGGCTGTAGCACTTTTAGCATAGCTTAGCGTAGATCATTCATTAAATCTGATTAGACCGTTAGCATCTCGCTCAAAAATGACCAAAGAGTTTCAATATTTTTCCTATTTAAAACTTGACTCTTCTGTAGTTACATTGTGTACTAAGACCAATGGAAATGAAAAGTTGCGATTTTCTAGGCCGATATGGCTAGGAACTATACTCTCATTCCTGCGTAATAATCAAGGAACTTTGCTGGCATACCATGGGTGCAGCGGCACAATGATATTATGCAGCGCCTGAAAATAGGCTAACTTTCGTCCACATAACCAACGTGACAACCTGCTTGCACAAGGAGCGTGCTGAGGACTATTTCCAAGCGCTGCGTAATATCATTGCGGCACTGCACCCATGGCAAGATGCTAACGGCCTAATCAGATTCAATGATCTATGCTAAGCTATGCTAAAAGTGCTACCACCAGACCCGGAAATCGGCTAAATGGATTCGAAAACGGTAAAACTCAACTGTTGGAAAATGAGCCTTTTTTCAAAAACGTGGAGTGTTCCTTTAAAGTCACCATGAAATCAAAATGACAATTCTTTTTTATTATGGAATATTGATTTATAAATTATTTATCCGTGCATCTCTTTTTTTTTTTTTTTAATGCATGTGCAATTGTAATCTTTAATCAAAATAACTTCCCCTCCTTTTAGCAGAAATCTCTTCTCTTTTCTGAGGATGCGTTTACTGGCATGAGGGCGGGGCAACCTGTCACTCACATGAGATCACTGCAATAGCAAAACACAATGATGACACAGTTTCTCACCGACTTGACATTTTGAACATTTCAATCATTATTACCAAAGACTATAGATATAGGAAGATGGTGCACTCCTATTTCTTATGAAATGGGAGAAAGTGCAACGGCATCACTTTGTAGGTCAAAACGCAAAAGCGAGTTAGCACTTTAGCACTTCCGGTTCCATCATCACAAAGTCAATGGGTTTTTTGAATGGGATTTTGGTTAAATAGCTAAAATAAAGTCTGTTGTTAACACAAGCTCAAGACACTTTCATGTTTAATTCTCCGACAAAATACATCAGAATTACCCCATTTGTGATATTTTTGAGTTATGTGTTGCTAACAAGTGGCTAAATGGGACTACAAAGGCTGTCGAGGAGATTAAACGTCATCACGCTGAACCGGTAAACTCAGTCCGTTTTTACTGCCTCATTATGCTCATAACTGTGCTCTTATAAACTAGTCTAACTCAAACGTTCTGGGAAAATGCTTTGAGATAAGAACTGAAAGAGTAGTCTGAAGCTTAGTGATGGTGACGTTATAGTCAAGCGACTGTGGTGTAGTTTGTTTATTGCCTACCTTTAGCTTTTTACTCCTGCCGACTGCATTTAGGTTTCAAAATTCATAAAAGTTGTGTTCATATGTGAAAATTATCTTGATGGACAAAATGTGTAAGTATCATAAACTTTTGTTGATCACAGAGCTTGTTTTTGCGATAATCCAAAAGCCTATGGAAAAATACTATTGGGTTTTTGACAAGAGAACCAGTGTGATGCTAATACTGCATTCCAGACAGATGGGAATTAGGATTTTTCCTACCTCCTTCTTGGAAATAACATCTGGAACGCCACTCAAAGTGGGACATTCAACTTCTGAACTCGGGGTACATCGATCAATCCTGACCTCAGCAAAACGCTTCATTTGAAGTCACTTCCAAGATGTCGGCAAGTCCTGCTTCTATAGCATAAATGTAAAAACAAACTTTAACATTAGATATTACGTTTATTTAATACCTCAGCTTTTTCTCAGCTATTTTCAAAGCGATTATGTTAGTTTTATTCTATTTTTGCCATTATTGACCCCAAAATACGATAAGCCTCCTTGAGTCATGGCGACATCACATCGTCAACATGTGAACGTGACGTGTGACAGGTCTGAAGTGGGACATTTAATTTGGGATTTGTGATTTCAAATATGAAATTTAATCTTAAACTTAGCAAACATTTTGGAGAAGTTTCCCCATTCAGCCCGAAAGGTGTTTCAAAGATGGCCGCCAAGTGAAATGACTTGTCTTAAAGGGACTTTGTCATTACCCAGGGGGGGAAATACAGTTCATTAAACATATGTAACAGCATATTATAGCCCCGTAGACTAGCATGGAGGTGTATTTTTATTGTATTCACTTTTTATCCTCTGTACTAATAGATATAGTACTATAGGCAATAACAAAAAAAATGCTATTTTAGTTTTAATTTGTAGAATACACAAACATTATTATAATTTAAGAGTGAACAAGATGTTTGAAGCCAAAATACAAAACCACTAGCTAAAGACAACCTTTGTGTGACTTTTGACTAGTTGATATACAAAAATCTACCAGGTGTCTTCACATAAAAGTAAAAGCAGTTGTTTTCTAACCCTCAATAGCCTACTCACACCACCTTGTGGCCTAAACAGTGTCAATTTCTGAACAATCCATGTAAACCATAGACTGTAAAATATGTAAACAATGACTGCAAAAATATTCACAATTCCGTTTAAGCAAAGTAGGCTATGTCAATTCCGGTTATTTACATACAACCCCTAATATCATTCAAGGTCACGCAATAGGCTGTTTGATGTTGTTTTGAGACTTTTCAGTTCATGAAACTCACTCACCGGCGGGGAGCGGGCACATCAGCGTCACGGGAGCGAGCACGTCTAAGGTCCGCCTACCGCCTTGCCTTCCCCTCAACTTGGTTGACCGCTGCGGACCCGCGCCAGATCAGATCACTCGCAGCATCTTTCAAAAGGACATGACTAGACTAAACGGGCAGAGAATGGATGCAAACGTCGTGGTACTCGGTACAGACAATGTTGGAAAATCTGGTAAGTTTTTCTTTACTATAATATGCATCGATAAAATGCAATTATTTTTAATCTTAGTCATCTTTTGCTCTTTTTTTAGACATTCTTGCCATATAAGCAAATGCTCATAGAACTTTCTTTGTTTTGTAGCGCTTATTGTCCGATTCCTGACTCGCAGATTCATCGGGGAATATGGGGATATTGGTACGTTGCCCTATTCACTAACTGACTTACGTTTCCTTTTATATTTTTACATTTTCTATAACTTCTACGCTTTCTTTACAGAGTCCCTTTACGCTCACAATGTCGTTGTGGATGGAAGAGAGCAAACTCTGAATATATGGGATGCACCACATTCACAGGTGATTCAGTGTTTCAGAACCTGTTGTAAACATCCAGGT
Source organism: Gobio gobio (assembly GCF_949357685.1). Classification (NCBI taxonomy): domain Eukaryota; kingdom Metazoa; phylum Chordata; class Actinopteri; order Cypriniformes; family Gobionidae; genus Gobio; species Gobio gobio. The sequence continues at coordinate 47,564,146 of NC_137115.1, forward strand.
TAACTTTTTTGTCAACTATTTAAATGAATAGTGCATTCAAAAATCCATTTACTCGCCCTCAAGTTTTTCCAAACTTGTATGTATTTCTTTCTTCTGCTGAACCCAAAAGAAGATATTTTGAAGGAACGTCGGTTATATGCAACACCATATATATATATGTGTGTATATATATATATATATATATATATATAATGCACATACTAGGGCTGTGCGATATTGAAGAAAAATGCGATATCTTTGTTAAATAATGCAGTATTCGATATGCGATTCGATATTGCTTTAAGTGTGTAAAATCTATTTCTTTCCCCAACTGATATCTTTCACTTAAAGCATAACCGACTGTGTTTACATGAATACTCATCAATTATGTATTTGACAGTTCGAGTGTGTAACAAGACACAAAAAAAGAATGGCTTGTGCGCACGTTTCGTGTGTGTGTGTGTCAGACAGCAGACAGCGCGAGACTGCAAGGAGTTGTTTTTTGCAAGTTATTGTGTTTAATAACTCTTTTTAACGTCAAGCAAGTCACATAAGTAACAGTCATGTGCTCAGTATATTCTCTGCTGTATGCATCAACCTAAAATGTAAACTTTTCACAATGTTGAAGTAGCCTATTAAAATCATTCGCATATTGCGATATGTACATTTGCGATATTTCGATATATTGCGCAGCCCTAGCACATACAGTATATGGCATCCTAGCCTGGTCATGGAGGTCTGTTGGCTGGATTTAGAAGGGGTTTCAGACACTTTGTCTAACTTGCAAACCATCTTAAACCAGCTAAGACCATCAATTCAGCTTAGGCTGGTTTCTACTGTTATAAAATGTTCTGTAGTGACCAGCAAATATTGAATACACCATCTGAAATGTAAAATAAACACACAATGGTTGTCTTCTCAGCAGGACCTGTCCTTCGAGTCCTTGATGTGTGAGAAAAGAGTCCAGTGGGCAGATGGCTTTGTGCTGGTCTACAGCATCTGCGACCGAGCCAGTTTCAACGCAGTCTCCAGACTCATCCAAACTATCAAAACGGCTAAGGACTTTCTGGGCTTTGAGAAAATCCCCATAGTTATTGTGGGAAACAAGAGAGACCTGCACCATCGCCGTACGGTCCTCAGCGAGGAGGGCAGGCTGCTGGCGCTCTCTGCCGACTGTCAGTTTTATGAGGTCTCGGCTGCTGAGAACTACCACAGCGTCCTCATGGTTTTCCATGGGCTGGTGGATCGCATCAGGGAGTCCAGGGTGTCTGTGAAAAAGTTAGCAGGCATCAAGGGCATTGTGAAGAGCATGTCGGCAGTGTTCGCTCGCAGGCGAACAGATTCGCTGTGAAGCTGATGAAAGCTCTGGAAATAAAGCTTACAGTATGTGGTCTGATATGACCTATTTTAGAACCATCGAGAAGGACTGTTGGTGTGGCTCCTAAGAGAGTCCGGGATCTCTCACATGACTACAGCTGGACTTCCACATGGGCAACTAAGAGATTGCCCTGTATGTCTGCTAAGATGACGGCATCCATTGAGAATGTGTTGAAAGCAGAGAGTTCTCAATACAATGCTTAAGAACTATGTGGTAGCCGATTATATCATTCAAAAGTGGAGTTAGGTGTGAAGAGAAACAGGTCATTTAATCTCATTTGCTTACTTTAAGCAGGAAAGATTTCAGTGCTCCTGCAAATAATCATGACAAGTGTGTTGGCAACAGGTAAACACTGTGGTGATGACGGCCGCGGGACTCATTCATGATTTGATTCTGTGGTCTAAAAATATAAGCAGACGCAAGACAACATTGTCCTCTGCTACATTTATCAAACACAAAAGTCTCCCACAGTGTAAGGAGTTCATCAGCTCAAGGCCGTCTTGCAGTTTAATCGCAATAGACTGTTTGATGATTGTTTCCCCCAGCTTCTTTTCTGAGGCTGTTCAAGTGCTTTATGAAGAACACACTGTAATTGTGCTACAAAATCTAATAAATCACATAAAGACTTCCCCTGAATGCCAATGCACAGTGCAATATTACAATCATCAGCATATGAATATGCTGTTTTTGTATTGAATACGTTGTTACACCAAAATCATGTATTCAAAGTATGTTTACTTCAGTTGATGAAAGATCGCAAATCTGAAACAAATGCAGTGAATACATGATATATACAGCTGACAGTATTTATTTGTCATATATTTATAGACTACATACATAGTCATTACAAGTATGCATGTAAACATTTTGATCGGACATTACAAATGTTGTAATTATTCCTGTTATTCGTATTAAAATATGGAAAAATTCAGGCTTAAAACACTGTTACAGGCTATTTTTCTTCAATAATTATGCTGTATGTGTTGCATAAATCACCTGAAATAACATTTCCTGTAACTGACATTCTGGTATCTTTGTAGAGACAACAATTTGAGGACAAAAACTAATAGAGGCAGTGACAAAAAAAAAAAATATGAAGAAAGTCATTTATACTCGTACTTAATGGGTCACAACTGTGCAGTGTTACCTGTTGTGTAATGATCAAATCTCATTACTTGCATCTTGTTGGACGTCTTTTGCAGAAAGTGTGTGATCACCAATTGCTACGACTGTTGATACAATAAAATATGACTGAAATATAATTTGCCCTGTGTCATGAGATTTGCACCATCTCTGCAATTGCAGTTATTAAATAATCAGTCACAAATAATGTAAATCATTTGTATAATTTTATGCTCCTTGTGCATGTTTTATTAAAACTAATATGTAGCTAAAACTTTGGGGTCAGAAAGATTTTTTTGCTTTTGAAAGAAATTCATATTTTTATTTATCAACGATGGATTAAATTGATTAAAAGTTACATATTAAAAGGCATATATAGTGTTTTATAATATTGCTATTCTATTGAATGTCATTTAAAGAATCCTGAACAAAAACATGGTTTCCACAAAAATATTAAGCAGCACAACTGTTTTCAACATTGATAATAATAATTAAAAAAAATTATTGAGCACCAAATCATACTAGAATGATTTCTGAAGGATCATGTGACACTGAAGACTGGACTGCCGAAAATTCAGCTTCGCCATCGCAGGAATAAATTATTTTACCTTCTTTTAAAAACATTTAAAAAATCATACCAACCCCAAACTTGAACAATAGTGTATATTGGTTATCCAGAATGATTTTATATGCACAACAAAATAACTTTGCTTTATTATAGACAAGACAGATCAGAGCCCTCATATGTATAACTAGGCCTATATGTAGGTCACGGACTTGAAACTTTAGATATCATCGCTCCATTCTCACTCGGCATTCCCAAGAACTACTTTCTGCTGCACAGGAATCTGCTTCATGACCTTCTTCTTTAGCTGACGGGTCTCCTCTGATATCTCCTTGGGCTCTGTAGTCTTAAGAGGCTGCTTTTCAGAGTTGTCACTGGGACTGTGTATGTGCTCTCCAACACTGGACTCCAGCACCAGGGAGCCACTCAGACGTTCTTCTGCTCCATCTTTCCCAGCCAGTTGGGAACCTCCTTCTGGCTTGGAAGATCGCCTAGGAATCTGTTATGAAAGAAAACAAAGCCATTCTTTAGTTTTCCACATGTGAAGGATCTCAAAGGTAGCAGAGATTATGGAATTTGGCAGTCAAGTACTACTGCTCATTCACACAAATGAAGCATTTAAGCGTTAACAACCGGCAAATGTCCTAGAGCTGTATAGCTGAAATGAAAAACACCAAGTATTCTTTGACAGACATTAACAATAAAAAGAGCCAAGAGTGTGTGCATCACATTGAGGACTTATATTAGTTGCTTGTTTTCAATGCCTAGGCCTAAATGTGGTTGGTCTGTCTCTTTCACTTGTTTCAAACACCATTTTTTGACTAGAACACTGTAAACATTATTTAGGGAATAGTGATTCTCTAAAATACCAAAAGTCCCTGAAAATACCATAAGGAAATAACAAGTCACACACTCTCCACACATATGGACCAGGGCCGTAACCACCATAGACATTAAGGGGGACATGTCCACCCGAATAATTAGAAATGGCCAAATATTTGATATTCTTAATGCTGCTCTGCTGTACTCCATTACACAGGCTATGTTTGTTGCTAGGATGACAAAATTAAAATGTAAAATTTTTAGTTTGGTCTGCCTCAGCGGTCTAACAGCACTTGTCACTGTCAGAATGAGTGAGATGGCCAATCGAATCAAAGAAGGCGAGGCTTACTGTTAGTGAGAATTCCAATGCAACACTTAAGTTATAGCAGTCAAAGAGTGCATCGTAAGATGTAAATAGCCAAACATTTAATATTTGACAACTGTTTTACACAACAACATCAACAACAAGAGTTCAACGACCAACAGTAATATCAAGTGATACAAACTACTTTACATTTTTAATGAATTGAAAATATGACACATTTATGCAAATCATAACTGAATTTGATGTGACAAGAAACGTTTTGCATTTTTACATATTAGGCAGACGAAAGTAAGAGTGAATGTGTGCATATTTAAAATTATATATATTATCTGTAAATTGTTTAATTCATAACTACAACAAAAAAAAAAAACCTTTGGTCCCCCCGATGTCTAAGACATGTTTACGGCCTTGATATGGACTGACAGCCAGCTGCAAGGGGCAGAGTAACTTTGGTGCCAGACGTATTGGAGTCTCCTCCTTTTGTCTAGCTATTTTATGGGATCCCAAAAAGTCCCAGGCCAGGGGTTAATTAGGGAGGGATGGGTCTGTCTTTGGCCAATTACAACGTTCCCTGACCTCTATCGCCTCCAAAGTCTAAGTGACTAAGCTCTGAGCAACAGTGAAGGCTTAAGATCCACCTCATTAAAGGGATAGTTCACCCAAAAATGAAAATTCTGTTATTATTTATTCACCCTCAAGCTGTTCCAAACCTGTAGGCCTTTCTTCTTCTTTCTACTTGTATAAAGAGATATTGGAAAACATAACGAAACAAAACGACCAAATATTAACTAAAATAAAATGCAAAGATAAGGCAAAGGCCCTAATTCGCAAACAAAACAAAACAAAACAAACACACAAAATCTAGAAGGTTTACGGCACAGGGTCTGAATGACAAGGTTCTTGCACAGAAATTGGAAAAGAAAGGCCAAAGAAAGTTTTGGTGGAATTTTCCCTTGCCAGGAAGAGAAGAGCACCTTATCTACTGCCAAGAACGTGAAGCAACGCGTGGCCTCGGCTCTTCACTGTTAACAGTGTGTTGCTATCAGAGATCTTCCACTCCAGATTTTCCAGTCAGTTAAACTCACCCAAATCCTTAAGAAACACGCAGACACAAGCATCGACATCTCTCCCTCTCACTTTTACAGATAAGCTCATGGACAAAAACAAAGAAACTCTCAGACAAAACAACCCAGATATCTATAGAATGATAAGATCATCTGTGAGACGTGACTCAGTTCTCAGTCTACACATATTTGTAAAACAACACCATGTGTAACAAAAGATACCGAGGCAATAATGTGTTTTAATACAAATCTAAAGCAAAACAATGCATTTTGCAAGTTAAAAAAGGGAGAATAAATAGAGGAAATGAGTAAGTAAAGGAGGGAGAGCAGGTGATCCAAATAAACCAATACTCGGGTAACAAGAGGGGCAAGAGGGGCGGCAGTGGCTCAGTGGTTCATGTTCAATTTACAGAGACAAGGAGGGCAGGGAGGGGAGCCAAGCCAGTGCTGGCAGAACAGCCCTGAAGTCTCTGGAAGGTCTGAAGCCCAGGTGATGACCATTGAGGTGTGGGAGGGTTGAGCCAAGAAGGATCTGACAGGTCTGGAGTCCTGGCAGAGGGCCAGGGCGGAGCCTACAGGTCAGGCAGAGCAGGCTGGTCAGACTTGGGCAAGACAGGGAGCAGGATGAGGAAGGGGAACATCATAAAGGTTACAGTCTTAAAGAGGGAAGGTGCCAATTTACAATCTATGTAACTGTAGAAGAGTCAAGTTTTAAATAGGAAAAATATTGAAAGTGTCTTTGGTCATTTTTTGAATGAGATGCTAATGGACTGATCAGAATCAATGATGTATGCTAAGCTGTGCTAAAAGTGCTACCGCCAGATACAAAGATCGGCTGAATGGATTCAAAAAGGGTAAAACTCAACTATTTAACTCTAGGGGACTTGTAAAATGAGCCTATTTTCAAAAAAAGTGGAGTGTTCCTTTAAAGGGATAGTTCACCCAAAAATTTGATATTAAAATTGACTCACCCTCAAGCCATCCTAGGTTTATATGACTTTCTTCTTTCAACCAAACACAATCGGAGTTATATAAAAAAAAATATCCTGCCTCTTCCAAGCTTTATAATGGGAGTGAATGGTACCTTTTTAAAGGCCAAAAAAAAGCGCATCCATTAAAAAAGTAATCCATACAGCTCCAGAGGGATAATAAAGGCCCTCTGAAGTGAAGACATGCATTTTTGTAAGTAAAAAAAATCTATATTTATAATTTGATAAACTATAATCACTAATGGACGTATGCGAGTCTAGTTTTGGCGGAAGAGTGACCTCTGACCCGACGCATGACGCAGGATGTAGAGGTAGTGTAAGCTTAGTTCGGTTCACACTTGTAGTTCGGTTCGTTTGGTCTGGACCAAAAAACAAAAACAAAACATATAGTCCTGGTCCGCTTAGCGTTCACACTGGCATTTTTAACAGCGAACCTAACGTTACCGAGCCAAATGCATAGGGATACGGTCAAAACCTGATTGGTCGGCTTATGATGTATATTTCGGGATGGAGCTTGCTTACCGAAAATTCAAAACAATGCTGTGTGCTGGATTAAACACCATCATTTTATGCGTGTACATATGGTTTTATTTTAACCAACTGAGAACTCACAAAGGGCTCATAAAATGTTCAAAACCTTCAAAACAGCACCAGGATTTCCTTCGTTGTATGCAGAAACGAAGATCTGCATGTATATTGATGAGGCACTTTACCGCCTCGTTGCTCCGCGTTCGCCCTCTACTCATTTTGAATACACCGATCTTTCCGCATCGTCAAATCAGCTGACTTGTAGCGGCATCTTGTGACAGCACGTCCTGTTTTTGGTTCGTTTACATGTCTTTGGTCCGTGTTGCGTTCATATATCAATCGAACCGCACCAGAGTTAGTTTGGAAGCGGACCGAGACCCATCTTTTTAGCGGTCTCGGTCCGCTTGTTTGGTGCGCACCAGGGTTCGTATGGCAGCGTTCACATATAAAGTTCAAATGAACCGCACTAACCGAGCAATCGCACCAGGGTTCGTTTTAATCGAACCAAACATGACAAGTGTGAACACACCATTAGACGCCTCTCGCAGTTCAAACAAATAGGGCTGGCCAACAAACTCAAGCTCCTCTGATATTTCTCTTTAAATTTCTCTCTTAAAAATTCTACTTCGTGACCGGTGTTTTGTTTTGCTCTATCCTCTGCGCTTCCACATTCATCAATACGGCATGTGTCAGGTCAGAGGTCACTCTTCCGCCGAAACTAGACCGGTGTCCGGCCGGAAGCCAGTGATTATAGTTTATAAAGTTATAAATATGGACATTTTTCTTTCAAAAGCACATTGCTTTGCTTCAGAAGGCTTTTATTAACCTCCTGGAGCCGTATGGATTACTTTTATGGTGGAGGGATGCACTTTTTTGGGCTTCAAAAAAAACAAACAGTACCATTCACTCCCATTATAAAGCTTGGAAGAGCTAGGATATTTTTTTTATATAACTCCCGATTGTGTTTGGCTGAAAGAAGAAAGTCATTTACACCTAGGATGGCTTGAGGGTGAGTAAATTATAGGATAATTTTACATATTTGGGTGAACTCACCCTTTAAGAGCGGACTCTGGAAGCTTCAGGGCTGGAGCAGACTCTGGCTGGCAAACAGGACTAGAGGAAGCCATTCGAGAGGCGTGCACTGCCCAGGCATGCAGGACAACCATGGCGTAAGGACACACAAGAATGCCTCGCCAATGAAAACAAACCAGACACAAGAAAAAATATGAGACAGGAGCGCACGTCGAATGAATGAACCCTCAACCTGAGCGCTTACAACAAGAAGCAAAACATGGAGCATGAATATCCAAACCCAGACACTGAACCAAGACCTAACTAGACAGAAGCGTCGGGATCCGAACATACAAAGTATCAGATGAACAAAAAAGCCCATGGTCCGAGTTAAATCAGAGTGTCAGGGATCTGTCAATAAATTAAGAATAAACCAGACTGAAGTGACGGAGCCCTGATATTACGCACCTGCACTCATTAGCATTAGGTCAAACTGCTTCCATGCAATTTGTTGCATCACAGACGTCATCTTCCAGCTGCTTTCTGGGTATTGTGTCGTAATCAATAACACCTCCGTGCCCAGTCATTTCACTTCACATGTGTGATGTTTGTGCTAACGGTCTGTGGCTAATTACAATATCAGACCATGTTTCCCAGAAGCACCCAGTGGGGTTTGTCCTACTGGTGGACATCTTCCAACGAGACTCGCCTGCTGTTTTTCAAGGAATCCAAGACCAATATGGCAAGAAGAATAATGGGGAACTTTGAATGATTCATTATGCTTCTCTCTGATCTCATATGGTATACACATTGCAATATTAATCAAGGACAGGGATTTAAAACCTCTTTTATAACTTGATGACAACTAGGACAAAGAATCCACTGCATCTTGGAATAGGGATTCAGCATTTAATGAGAAACTAAAGCTCTGCAGGCTGGAATCGGTTCAGGTCTTTATGAACCTGCAAATTTGAATGAGTATTAAATATCACATGCATATTTAGAGTCTTTAAATCCTATATTTTTTTGCAGTGACATGCGGCCAAGTGTCAAACTGTGCAATTATTCACCGAATTTGAATAAAGAATGAGTACTTATTGCAATGATTGTTTTATGGCTGAATTAATTTTAACATTGTGCTCAGTTTCAGTTTGACCTGAATAATAGCAAGTTACATAAACCAATTCTTCAGTACCGTCAAAATAAAATAAAAAATAAAATAAACTGAGAAGCTTGACACTATAATCAGATTAATTCGATATTCTCACTCTGGCTTGGGTTTATTTTCTTATGCAAGGATTTTTGAAAGAAGTGTCTTGTGCTCACCAAGGATGCATTTATTTGATTAAAAATACAGTAAAAACAGTAATACTATGAAATACTATTTGCTATTTTAATATATTTTCAAATGTAATTTATTTCTGTGATGCAACCTGAATTTTTGGCATCATTACTCCAGTCTTCAGTGTCACATGGTCCCTCAAAAATCATTCTAATATGCTGCTTTGGTCAAGAAACATTTATTATTATTATCAATGTTAAAAACAGTTGTGCTGCTGTTAATATTTTAATGAAAGCATAAGCATAAACTAGACTTGGTTAGGCTGAGGACAGTCAGACAGGAAGTCATTCATACACCCTGATTCCCTGAATAACAGCAGTCCACATTTGACAAGTCACCAAAAGAACATCCAAGAACACACTGATTGGTCACATCTCCATGTCAGCTGACTTCTTGGATATGGTTGTCTGGCATTGTCATTACCTACATGTTTGCCACTGACTCTCTTTGTGCATGGAAAAAAAATAACACATCTGATGAATGTTTAACATCGCAGATAAGATAACTGACAACAAAAGAGATTAAAAAGGGAATATTAATCTATTTATCAGACCAAATACCACAGAGAGTCTGATTTTAAAGTCAATAAGTAAATATGAAAGTCAGTATAAGATTTGTCACAGTATTACTATTGAGGGCACACTATGACAATCTTATATTGACTTTCACGTAAAGACTTTGTCAAGCCTGTGCCATTCCTGAGATCTCCCATGGAGCCTAAAATGGTTATTGGCTGATCTGATTTCCAAACATATTTCTAAACATTGCCGATACACTTGTTAAGCATCACATTTTTATCTTTTTTTCTTCTTTTTTTTTTTTTTTACCTTTGGTAATCTCATTGCAATGCAAATGCTAATAATCTACAAACAATACTGTTTTAATATAAATAATTATTTATCAAATTAATAATAATAACAATAAAAACACACTACAGTTCAGAAGATTGGAGTTGTTTGCTCACCAAGGTTGCATTTATTTAATTTAAAAAAATCAGTAAAAACTGTAATATTATTAAAATTTAAAATAACTGTTTTCTAATTTAATATATTTTAAAATATAATTTATTCCTGTGATGGAAAAGATACATTTTCAGCATCGTTACTGTCTTGAGTGTCACGTGATCCTTCAGAAATCATTCTGATTTGGTGCTTAAGAAACATTTCTTATTATTATCAATGTTGAAAACAGCGGTCGGCGCACCAGGGGCATGATCCAAAAGGGTTGTACCTAGTCTCTTAATGAGTCATGGGTGTGTTTTGGGTGTAACGTGCAATAAACCAATCAGAGTCTCATCTCCCATTCCCTTTAAAAGCCAGTTGCACTTGCACCATGGCAGATTGCTATTTACATGGTGGAATATAGACACCCTCAACCTGATGAGTCAGTTTAAGTACATGTGTGTATCGCCACGATTGGTTAAATAAGTAGCCAAAAATCATTGGTCATTACTGCAAATAGGTAATTCGGATACATGCAATATATCCATTATGACATATTTTTATCTTTATGTACACAATAATAATCTTTTACATTTTAATCCTTTTATTTTTAATATTTGGCATGTTTGTGTGCTGCTGCACACAAAGTGTCCCTGTGTGTGTGTAATAAGCAGAGTGTACGTGTGTTGTGCTCCCGTCTATAGACCAATATTACTAACGCGCTCTTTATATAACACAAAAAATACTGCGTTGGTCAATGGCGCAGTCGTTTTCAATTTCTTCAAAATAGCAACGCTCCAACAATGGGCGAACAGATGGGAGTGAGTGCATTTGCTATTTAAACAACGTAGACGTGAAAATGATAACTGCGTCAGGCTGAAACTAGCAAAAAACAATTGCGTCGCACCTGGCGTCGCATTGCGCCGGGTGTATGATAGGGCCCATTGTCTCCCTAAAGAAAGAACCGATTCTGAACTGCTTGAAATGAGTTATTCCAGTCTTCCTGCACAAACCTGCGTAGGTTTGTAACAAATTTGCATAAAGCTAACCTACGGTTTTCATTCACCAACTCAAAGAAAGAAAAAAAGCCATCAGCCGAGATACTAAACAAAAATAGAAACTTGGAAAAAGACAACACCCTGACATAAGTCCTTTTTTAAAAGTATGCCAAAGTGTACTTCTTCACAGCATAATACCAGATATTTTGTCTACTTTTGCTCTACCAACGAAAATAGTTCCAAATGAAGCCACAACAGAATTAACTGCTGCACATCTCACACTCACAAAAATTAGGTGGAGCTTTGTTCCTGATCCAGCTTTGATCCATAAATCAGTGTTTCTGAACAAAACAGTTGAGTAAATGATTCACTGACTCACTCATAAACAGTCACTAGCTCTGTTCTTGAATGAATCAATGTTTTGTATGGAAGTTTGTTTCCGCCACAGAAGAATTGCAAGAAATAAAGTCAGAATTCCCCCTAAGAATTTAACTTTATAACTCGCAATTGCGAGTTTGTATGTCACAATTCTGAGAAAAGAAAAAGGAGTCATCTATCATTTATATCTTGCAATTCTGACTTCATATCTTGCAATTTTGACTTTATATCACTCAATTCTGACTTTATAATTCATAATTGCGAGTTTATATATCGCAATTCTGACAAAAAAAGTCAGAATTGCGAGATGTAAACTCGCAATTGTGAGTTAAAGTTGCAATTATCTTTTAAAATGTTTTATTCTGTGGTGGAAACAAGCTTCAGTAGTTTTGAATGAATCAGTTGAGTTGACTCATTAACCTCTGATAAGTATATACTTAAAAAAATGTTATGGTGTCATTTTACAGGAAACCCTATGAAGTTACATAAAACACTGCTAAAATTGATAAACATTTAAGTATATGTTGTCTGAGCTGTAATAAACCCCCCAAAAAGAGGCGCTTTTTAAATTTTTTTTGTTATAAATTCAATTTTGAAAGTGTATATCTCAGGCCTGGTGTGCTCTAGCACCCTGCAGACAGTTTTGGCTGTTTCCAGCATATGTCAGCAAAGACTGGAAAAAAATATTTTGTGACACTGGAATATTGCATTTATACCATTGTATATGGGGAGACTTGTATATTGGAGAGATTTGACATAAAAAAAATAATATAAAAAGGCTGCAGGGTGCTAGAGCACACAGGGACTGAGTTATAAACTTTCAAAAATGAATTTATAACCAAAAAAAAAATCAAAAAACGCCTCTTTTTGGGGGGGTTTATTACATCTCAGACAACATATACTTAAATATTTATCACTTTTAGCAGTGTTTTGTGTAACTTCAAAGGGTTTCCTGTGAAATGACACCAACATTGTGTATTTAGAGAGCACTGTACGTGTGTATGGGAAGCTTTTTAATTTGGGTAGGCCAAATCCAGGCGGAAAGAAATACCCAAAAATGGTCCCAGAGCTAAGGAGGTTAAGACAGTCCACCTACTGGCATAGCAATGTAACCTGCTGAGGAGTGACTGAAAAATCCCACCATAATGCACAGTCTAATAGTATGACTGAAACATAAACACAGACAAGCATATTAATGTAAACAGTGAAAGGTTCTGGTGCTGTTGAACTCTATTTCAGCTACCCGACTAACCATGATAGAGATGATAATCAAAACCAAACAGATGTTTTAGTTTTTGGCAGAGTGTCGGAGGTACAAGCTGTAAAGGCCCCGCCCTCTACTGGAAAGCAGGGTGGGGAGCAGCAGCTCATTTGCATTTAAAGATACATGCACAAAAACAACATGTTTTAAGCTGAAACTTCACAGATACATTCTGGGGACACTTGAGACTTATATTACATCTTGTAAAAAGGGACATAATAAGTCACCTTTAAATTAACCTTTTTATCAAGGGATGTATCCAAAGTGATCTTGAAGAAAGATCATTTATTAAAAATAATCCATGAAGGAAATCAGGAAGTCCCCTGTTATGCAGAGCTGGGTGTGTGATCACAGCAGGCGTGGGTGATGAGGTTGAGGTGTGTGTGTGTGTGTTTGTTTGTGTCTGTATTTATTGAAGGAGGTCTATTCACATGTGAAGAGTCCACGTGAACTAAATTCTTGATGCATCAAAGCACATGAGGGAGCCAAATCAAATCAAATCAATCCTGAGGATGAATGACTCACTCACCAGCCCATAATCAGAAAGGTTGTGGAGCGCTCTCTCCCTGACTGTGCCAAAGGAACCAAGGACAAAGTTGACTCCATCCTTAGCCAGGCTGAAACTGGTTTGAGGGGTTTTCTTTGCATTACCCAACACAGATTCATAGACCTTAAGTAACTGCTGTCCTAATCCCCAGACCAGACTCGGCAGCCCATTACTCTGCAAGAAAAATAACATCTTAATATGAGTGTGCTAGGATGATTAAGCAAATAATTCAATATTTTTCTTAAGTTGTTATTGACTCTCTTGTATAGAATGTACTACAGAATGGCTTCCTGCCAGGACTGCACATGAAAGTGATGTGAAATATTGCTTAAATCTCCTTGCCCATCATTAACAATTACCATTGAAAATGTAATGTTTCTGACGCATCTCCAAAGGTGTGGTCACATTAGCAAATTTTCAGTAAATTTCCACGGGCAAAAAAGGTCCATAGACTATTGTCAACAGTGTAGTGGTGTATGAAGCACTGCTCACACAGAAGTCACTCTCAAACCAAGCAGCTTTCTGTTGGTCAATGCAGTGAATTCCAGTGAGTAACTTGAACTGCATGGAGAACTTTTTTGTCCTCAGGCGAAACACCTGATTGCAGATTCCTATTAAAATGACTTGGTTTTGCCCCCAACTTTTATAATAATAAATTTGACCACACCTTAAGACTACATATGCCTACACACTCAACAAAAAAAAAACTACTAGGTCAAATTGGGAAATTGCTTTAGTTCAATGAGGCATATTAATGTTTATGGTTTACAGTAAATTGCTGGACAAAAATGGAATGCCAGAGAAAACATTTGTTATATTTTTAAGAACTGAAGTGAAGCCAAAAAGTACGGAGCCCCCCTAGTCCCACTTTTTCAAAAAAAAATATTATAACTATCTTGTGGCCTCAAGATAGTAACTCGTGGCCTCAAGATACTATCTCGTGGCCTCAAGATAGTAACTCGTGGCCTCAAGATAGTAACTCGTGGCCTCAAGATAGTAACTCGTGGCCTCAAGATAGTAACTCGTGGCCTCAAGATACTATCTCGTGGCCTCAAGATAGTAACTCGTGGCCTCAAGATAGTATCTCGTGGCCTCAAGATACTATCTCGTGGCCTCAAGATAGTAACTCGTGGCCTCAAGATAGTATCTCGTGGCCTCAAGATAGTATCTCGTGGCCTCAAGATAGTAACTCGTGGCCTCAAGATAGTAACTCGTGGCCTCAAGATAGTAACTCGTGGCCTCAAGATAGTATCTCGTGGCCTCAAGATAGTATCTTGTGGCCTCAAGATAGTAACTCGTGGCCTCAAGATAGTAACTCGTGGCCTCAAGATAGTATCTCGTGGCCTCAAGATAGTAACTCGTGGCCTCAAGATAGTAACTCGTGGCCTCAAGATAGTATCTTGTGGCCTCAAGATAGTAACTCGTGGCCTCAAGATAGTATCTCGTGGCCTCAAGATAGTATCTCGTGGCCTCAAGATAGTAAAGTGTCTGACACATGGACCCTTTGTTATTAAACTGGACCCTGTAGTGCAATACTTCCCATTCTGTGCAATATTCTCTGTTTTAATATTCAGTGTGCAATATAGTTTGCTGCAGTTCTGCTTCTATTTATTTCCTAGTACTGTTCATCACAATTATGTTAATACAGTAATGTAAATCTTGTTGGCTGCTTATCCATAGTTCTTTATAATTCTTCTTCATATTTTATAGCCTATATTTATACTTTTTACATATATATACTTGTTTATTTACTAACTTCTATTAATATTCCGTTAAATGTCTTTATGTGCACATCAACTGTGACACAAGAATTGTTCCCCGGGTTATCAATAGTATCAATAAAGATCAATAAAGTATTTTTGATTATGATCTTAAGTTAACCTATATTGGAGTGTGCAGACTGGTTCATTAATTATTGAAGTGTTTCACATTGTGGTAGTTTTGAATGTAAGAAAAGCATGTGTCCGTGTAGCCTACGAAAAAACGCCAGCAGAGGGCGTTCTAGGCTTAGGTCACGCTACCTCCTTTACTAAATCGAAATTATGACTTTAAAAGTCATAATTTCGATTGAGTAAATCATAATTTAGATTTGTGTCATAATTATGACTTTTAAAGTCATAATTTCGATTTAGTAAAGGAGGTAGCGTGACCTAAGCCTAGAACGCCCTCTGCTGGCATTTTTTCGTAGGCTACACGGACACATGCTTTTCTTACATTCAAAACTACCACAATATGAAACACTTCAATAATTAATGAACCAGTCTGCACACTCCAATATAGGTTAACTTAAAATCATAATCAAAAATACTTTATTGATCTTTATTGATACTATTGATAACCCGGGGAACAATTCTTGTGTCACAGTTGATGTGCACATAAAGACATTTAACGGAATATTAATAGAAGTTAGTAAATAAACAAGTATATATATGTAAAAAGTATAAATATAGGCTATAAAATATGAAGAAGAATTATAAAGAACTATGGATAAGCAGCCTACAAGATTTACATTACTGTATTAACATAATTGTGATGAACAGTACTAGGAAATAAATAGAAGCAGAACTGCAGCAAACTATATTGCACACTGAATATTAAAACAGAGAATATTGCACAGAATGGGAAGTATTGCACTACAGGGTCCAGTTTAATAACAAAGGGTCCATGTGTCAGACACTTTACTATCTTGAGGCCACAAGTTACTATCTTGAGGCCACGAGATACTATCTTGAGGCCACGAGATACTATCTTGAGGCCACGAGTTACTATCTTGAGGCCACGAGTTACTATCTTGAGGCCACAAGATAGTATCTTGAGGCCACGAGTTACTATCTTGAGGCCACGAGTTACTATCTTGAGGCCACGAGATACTATCTTGAGGCCACGAGATACTATCTTGAGGCCACGAGTTACTATCTTGAGGCCACGAGATACTATCTTGAGGCCACGAGATACTATCTTGAGGCCACGAGATAGTATCTTGAGGCCACGAGTTACTATCTTGAGGCCACGAGTTACTATCTTGAGGCCACGAGATAGTATCTTGAGGCCACGAGTTACTATCTTGAGGCCACGAGTTACTATCTTGAGGCCACAAGATACTATCTTGAGGCCACGAGATAGTATCTTGAGGCCACGAGTTACTATCTTGAGGCCACGAGTTACTATCTTGAGGCCACAAGATAGTTATAATAATTTTTTTTGAAAAAGTGGGACTAGGGGTTTAGGTTTATGTAAGTGGTAAATATTTACAATGGTTTTAAATTACTAGTACTAGTGATGCTGAAAAGATACACTAACCTTGAGCTGCTCATGCTCATTATTGGTCATCTGCTTCTGAGGACTGTGCTGTTGCCCGTCTTTTAGAAATGCTGCCACAGAACTCGGGAGTCCCAGTATTACACCTCCTATAGTATTCATTGTCTTCATGGTATATTCAGCCTTAAAAACCAAAAATCAATGTTTACACCACAGACATCTTTTTTTTTTTTTTATGTTTATTGTGTCAAATTATTTCGTTTTTGTACAGGAAATTGTTGTGCATATGAATGTATATATACTACCAATCAAAAGTCTGGAGTTATTTTTAAAGGAAACTAATACATTTATTTATACACTTAAATAAATTCAGTTAATACATTTATTCGGCAAATTGATCAAAAGTAACAGCAATATCATACACTATTTTGCCTTTACATGCACATGTACTTCAATGACATCCCATTCTTAATCCGTAGGGTTTAATATGAAGTTGGCCTACTCTTTGCAGCTATAACAGCTTCAACTCTTCTGGGAAGGCTTTCCGCAAGGTTTAGGAGTGTGTTTATGGGAATTTTTGACCATTCTTCTAGAAGCGCATTTGTGAGGTCAGGCACTGATGTTGGACGAGAAGGCCTGGCTCGCAGTCTCCGCTCTAATTCATCCCAAAGGTGTTCTATCGGGATGAGGTCAGGACTCTGTGCAGGCCAGTCAAGTTCCTCCACACCAAACTCGCTCATCCATGTCTTTATGGACCTTGCTTTGTGCACTGGTGCGCAGTGCACCACTGTTGGAACAGGAAGGGGCCATCCACAAAATGTTCCCACAAAGTTGGGAGCATGAAATTGTCCAAAATGTCTTGGTATGCTGAAGCATTAGGAGTTCCTTTCGCTGGAACTAAGGAGCCAAGCCCAACCCCTGAAAAACAACCTCACGCCATAATCCCCCCTCCACCAAACTTTACATTTGGCACAATGCAGTCAGGCAAGTACGGTTCTCCTGGCAACAGCCAAACCCAGACTCGTCCATCAGGTTGCCAGACAGTGAAGCGTGATTCGTCCCTCCAGAGAACACATCTCCACTGCTCTAGAGTCCAGTGGCGGCGTGCTTTACCCCACTGCATCTGACGCTTTGCATTGCACTTGGTGATGTAAGGCTTGGACTCAGCTGCTCAACAATTTTGACCCATACAATGTATTGTTGGCTATTGCCACAAATATACTTGTGCGACTTATGACTGGTTTTGTGGTCCAGGGTCACATATTATCTGAAAATCATTTTAACTTTTATATTAATTATTACTTATTTTTCAAGTTCATTTCTCTCTTAAATTTTTTGCGGACTACTTAGCCTCCCCGTAAAAAAATTATATGATCGACAAGTCATGACAATGTATCTTTTTCCATTACTTTTACTCATCAAAACAATTTGACCAATTTTAACTTTAAACAAGATTCATCTAGGCGAGTTGAAATGGCTTGTACAGCCAATTTGAATGTGCTAAACTAAAGTTTTTAAGTTGAATTGCAGTTTCAAAATACCTGGCCTTAATCAGTCCTTAAAACTGTGTTTATAACTGGCTGTTTGACAACGTTTCCATGGCAAAATAGGGAGTGAATGCATGTGCCGAGTTACTGGGCTCTCTGTTTGAGTCTACTGGCTTGGCAGAGTGTGGATACATAGTAATTTGGCGTACTAAGTGTACTAATTGAGCGAGCGCTATGCACAACTGCGGTTTCCAAAACGAGGGCCCTCAATTTGCTGTGGGCTCTGTGAAGAGTTGTACAGAATTACACTTCAAACACTTCAAAAGGAAACATGTGCTCAACACTGAAGCTACATTTTATACTTGTTGGAAGGACAAACTAACACTTGAATACCGTTTGCTGCTTACCAGGGGACTCGCACCAGGGATCTGTGTGACCAGTTCCTGACCTTGACGTTTGGAGCGCTGAAGCTGTGCAGCTGTCTTGACAAAGGCACGTCTGCAGATGGTGTCGGCCAGCACTCTCAGCCGGCTGAAGCTGGGCTTTGGGCCAGAGGATCCAACATCAGGCTCCTGCTCTCCCATACTCCCATCGTCCTCTGCAATAAAAAAAACTTAAGTGAGGATATAATAAGCAGAAGGGAGGTATTTAGACTGCTTTAATGTTCTTTTATAGAGATTCAAACACACAAATCTTATTCGCTCACTCTCTGTGACAACAGATGACTGTGAAAAGGATCACAAATTCCTTTATGCAGTAGAAATAAAAAATAACAATGGAATGAACAGACAGAAGGGGTCAGTAAGATTTTAAATGTTTTTGAAAGAAGTCTCTTATGCTTACCAAGGTTGTATTGGTCCCACTTTATATTAGGCCTTACTATGTATAAATACAATGTACTTATTGTGTTCATATTGTATTGCAAAACACTTTTGCTGATATTGAGGTGGGATACGGGTAGAGTTAGGGACAGGTGTGGTGGTATGGGTAAGTTTAAGGGTAGGGTTAGGTGTAAGGGAAGTGTCAACAGTGTAATTAAAAATGTAATTACAGAAATTAATTACAGCTGTAATTACATGCTAGTAATTTTTAAAATGTAAGTACAATAAGTGCATTGTATCAAATTATTAATTTAAGTGTAAGTACATAGTAGTTAAGGCCACCTAATATAAAGTGGGTCCATTGTATTTATTTTTTATTAAAACTACAGTTAAAACCATAATATAGCAAAATAATTTTCCAATTTAAAAGAACAGTTTTCAGTTTTAAAATGTTAATTAATTTCTGTGAAATGTTAATTAATTTCTGTGATGTCAAAACTGAATGTGCTGATTTCTTCAAGAAAAATGTATTATTATTATCAATGTTGAAAACAGATGTGCTGCTTAATATTTCTGTGGAAACCGTGATACATTTAAAAGTTTGGGGTCAGATATTTTTCAAAGAAATTAATACTTTTATTCAGTAAGAATGCATTAAATTGATCAAAAGTGTCAGTAAAGACATTTCTAATGTTACAAAAGATTTATATTTCAAATAAACACTGTAATTGAACTTTCTATTTATCAAAGTATCCTAATAAAATATTTTATATAATATAATATTACACTATATTATTATTATATTCAATAACATTATATATATTACTTAACAATATAATAATTGAGCACCAAATCAGCATATTAGAATAATTTCTGAAGGATCATGTGACACTGAAGCCTGGAGTCTTTCTTGTGAGTTTGCCATCACAAGAAAAAATTATATTAATATAGAAAACTGTTATTTCAAATTGTAGTAATTTTTCACATTGTAGTTAATGTATTTTCAAATAAATATATAAATATATACAATTATTAATTACTTAATTTTTGCCGACTACAATAATGCTATGATTTTATTTTCCATATTTTTCCATATTTTCTTTTCCATGAATTGTTTTGTGCAGGCTTCACTGAGACATTGTACTCTATATGAGACACTACTGTAACAACTAGCACCAGTTTCTGATACAGTGGGGGAAAATAAAATATCCTCCAGGCTAAGAACAGACAAAAACAAAAATATGGCGAAAGTGAGAAAAGAGAGTTTCTCAGCACGAAATCTTCAGGTCATAGATGATGTAAGGGTAAAAAAAAAAAAAAAAATTCCTCAGGAAGCACTTCCTCTATGTGTATAAGCAGAACAAACATCACCCAATGTAATAATGACAAACATAACCACTAAGCTCAGGGCTACAGAAGCATTCAGGTCTTGTCGCTCAATATCCAACATTAAATGCAATCCAATTCAATTTACAAAGGCAGACAAAACACACACTAAACAGATTCTCTCTGCTGAATGTACCATTAAACATGGCCACAGAAAGACACAAGCATGAAAAAAAATGTTCTAACTGTATTGCGATAGAAATAACTGGCAACGTGCTGCTTCTTTAGGGCCATGTGAGGAAGGAATTACCACGTTTGACACACTTTCACACTCGTGGATAAACAAAGGATAAACCAAAGAGAGCTGTACACAGAAAACTTCACTTTTCTGTTTCTAAGGAATTAAAGGAATCATTGAAAGGGGTCTAAAGCCGGGTAAATACTAAGATTTTGAACATCCTAAAAGATTCCTCTGAAGTCTTTCCAGTACTTTCCATAAAAAGTAACGGACTCACTTTACATTAGGTGGCCTTAACTACTATGTACAAACATGTGAATTAATAATTTGATACAATGCACTTATTGTGTACATACATGTTTTTACATTGTACTTACATTTAAAAAAATCCCTGCATGTGTAATTAATTTCTGTAGTTACATTTTTAATTACACTCTTGACACTTCCCTTACACCTCTACCCTTAAACTTACCCATACCACCACACGTCCCTAACTTTACCCTTAAACTTACCCATACCACCACACCTGTCCCTAACTTTACCCTTAAACTTACCCATACCACCACACCTGTCCCTAACTTTACCCTTAAACTTACCCATACCACCACACCTGTCCCTAACTTTACCCTTAAACTTACCCATACCACCACACATGTCCCTAACTTTACCCTTAAACTTACCCATACCACCACACCTGTCCCTAACTTTACCCTTAAACTTACCCATACCACCACACCTGTCCCTAACTTTACCCGTATCCCACCTCAATATCAGCCAAAGTGTTTTGCAATACAATATGAACACAATAAGTACATAGTAGTTAAGGCCACGTAATTTAAAGTGGGGCCAAAGTGACTAATGCAATTAGCTACTGTTTTAGAAAGTAACGCAATATTGTAATGCTTTACTTTTAAAAGTAACTTCTGATAACACTGGTCAGGAGCACATGTAACTCTTAATGCACACTTTGTCTATACACAGAGAGGTAGTTCTCCTTATCAGTGATATTTTAATATTATGTGTCAGAGATACGCCGATATGAAAATTCTGGGGGATACGATAACATCTTGGTTACGTATGTAAACCTCGTTCCCTGAAGGAAGGAAAAATGTGACTGACTGAAAGGGAACCAAGAATTTTTTATATTTGAAAGCTGAAAACCGATATATATTGGTCGATAAATCTAAATCCAGATTTTTATATAATTTTAGGGACCACCACACATGTCCCTAACTTTACCCTTAAACTTACCCATACCACACATCCCTAACTTTACCCTTAAACTTACCCATACCACCACACCTGTCCCTAACTTTACCCTTAAACTTACCCATACCACCACACCTGTCCCTAACTTTACCCTTAAACTTACCCATACCACCACACCTGTCCCTAACTTTACCCTTAAACTTACCCATCCCACCACACCTGTCCCTAACTTTACCCTTAAACTTACCCATACCACCACACCTGTCCCTAACTTTACCCTTAAACTTACCCATACCACCACACATGTCCCTAACTTTACCCTTAAACTTACCCATCCCACCACACCTGTCCCTAACTTTACCCTTAAACTTACCCATACCACCACACCTGTCCCTAACTTTACCCTTAAACTTACCCATACCACCACACCTGTCCCTAACTTTACCCTTAAACTTACCCATCCCACCACACCTGTCCCTAACTTTACCCTTAAACTTACCCATACCACCACACATGTCCCTAACTTTACCCTTAAACTTACCCATACCACCACACCTGTCCCTAACTTTACCCTTAAACTTACCCATACCACCACACCTGTCCCTAACTTTACCCTTAAACTTACCCATTCCACCACACCTGTCCCTAACTTTACCCTTAAACTTACCCATACCATCACACCTGTCCCTAACTTTACCCTTAAACTTACCCATACCACCACACCTGTCCCTAACTTTACCCTTAAACTTACCCATACCACCACACATGTCCCTAACTTTACCCTTAAACTTACCCATACCACCACACCTGTCCCTAACTTTACCCTTAAACTTACCCATTCCACCACACATGTCCCTAACTTTACCCTTAAACTTACCCATACCACCACACATGTCCCTAACTTTACCCTTAAACTTACCCATTCCACCACACATGTCCCTAACTTTACCCTTAAACTTACCCATACCATCACACCTGTCCCTAACTTTACCCATTCCACCACACATGTCCCTAACTTTACCCTTAAACTTACCCATACCACCACACCTGTCCCTAACTTTACCCTTAAACTTACCCATACCACCACACATGTCCCTAACTTTACCCTTAAACTTACCCATTCCACCACACATGTCCCTAACTTTACCCTTAAACTTACCCATACATCACACCTGTCCCTAATTTTACCCTTAAACTTACCCATACCACCACACCTGTCCCTAACTTTACCCTTAAACTTACCCATCCCACCACACCTGTCCCTAACTTTACCCTTAAACTTACCCATACCACCACACCTGTCCCTAACTTTACCCTTAAACTTACCCATACCACCACACCTGTCCCTAACTTTACCCTTAAACTTACCCATACCACCACACCTGTCCCTAACTTTACCCTTAAACTTACCCATACCACCACACCTGTCCCTAACTTTACCCTTAAACTTACCCATACCACCACACCTGTCCCTAACTTTACCCGTATCCCACCTCAATATCAGCCAAAGTGTTTTGCAATACAATATGAACACAATAAGTACATTGTACTTATTTTTTGAAGCAAGTACATAGTAGTTAAGGCCACCGAATATAAAGTGGGGCCAAAGTGACTAATGCAATTAGCTACTGTTTTAGAAAGTAACGCAATATTGTAATGCTTTACTTTTAAAAGTAACTTCTGATAACACTGGTCTATACACAGAGAGGTAGTTCTCCTTATCAGTGATATTTTAATATTATGTGTCAGAGATACGCCGATATGAAAATTCTGGGGGATACGATAACATCTTGGTTACGTATGTAAAAAAAAAAATGTGACTGACTGAAAGGGAACCAAGAATTTTTTATATTTGAATGCTGAAAACCGATATATATTGGTCGATAAATCTAAATCCAAATTTGTATATAATTTTTGAGAGCCTGATAACAAAGCCAAAAGTCTCACTATTAAAAGCCAAGTTCCAAGCACACAATTATAATGATGTTCTCATAATAATTTTATGTAGCCTTTATGACAGACTTGCGCTGCACATGTTGCACTGAACTGTATTTTCCTTTTCGAAGTGATTCCATTATATTTCAAACAATTCAAACCATCATGGCAGAAATTATACATTATTTATCGGCTTTAATATATCGGCCAAATTGTATTATCAGGCTGATAACGATAACATTAAAGATGAACATACAGCGATCTGGCATAACATTATGAGGTGAAGTGAATAACACTGATTACCTGTTAGTGGGTGGGATATATTAGGCAGCAAGTGAACATTTTGTCCTCAAAGTTGATGTGTTAGAAGCAGGAAAAATGAGCAAGCGTAAGGATTTGAACGAGTTTGACAAGGGCCAATTAGTGATGGCTAGACGACTGAGTCAGAGCATCTCCAAAACTGCAGCTCTTGTGGGGTGTAACAGTGGCACGTGAGCATCAGACCTGGAGCACGGAGCAATTGAAGAAGGTGGCCTGGTCTGATGAATCACGTTTTCTTTTACATCACGTGGATGGCCGTGTGCGTTGGTTACCTGGGGAACACATGGCACCAGGATGCACTATGGGAAGAAGAGCATCTGTGGGATGTGCTGAACAAACAAGTCCGATCAATGGAGGCCCCACCTCGCAACATACAGGACTTAAAATGATCTTCAGCTAACATCTTGGTGCCAGATACCACAGCACTCCTTCAGGGGTCTAGTGGAGTCCATGCCTCGACGGGTCAGGGCTGTTTTGGCAACAAAAGGGGGACCAACACAATATTAGGTCAAAATGTTATGCCTGATCTGTGTATATCAGCCGATACCGATATGGTGGCCTATATCTTGTGCATCCCTATGATGTATATACTTTTATATTTTGAAACCGATTTTATTTTGTAATATATTACCATTTAGGTTTACTTGATTTTAATTTCAGTTTTAGTTTGTTTTTATTTATTTACAATTTATTAACCTAATTTAGACTTTTTTGTCATAATTATGACTTCTTATGTCACAATTATAATTCACCATTTTTATTTTTCTTATGAAAATGGGCTACTAGTTAGACCATCCACTTGTTTAAAATTAAAGATAATAACCCAAACTCTTATTAGACGTCAAACACTGACAGCGAAGCACTAGGAACCACTTCAAAAAGAGCCAAAGTTCAAAGCCTGAATATTTCAGTTCTATCAGTCACTGAGGACAATGTAAAAGTAACCATTTGACAACAGGAAAAGATACTAAATAATGATGTGATGAAACACCCTCTTTAAAACATCCTATTAACAGATGATACAATTTGAAGCCATGAATGTGAATACGTGCCTCCGGGCACAGCTGTGTAGAGGAACAGACACACTGTGAACAATTAAAGATGAAATATTACAATAAACAGAGAGAGCAAAGAGGACACAACGCTATTATAGTTCTACTATAGTTCTTCTAGGCAATGAGTCACACTCACTAGACTAGATCAACACTTATTCAATCCAGAGCTTTATATTAACTTTCTCTGTTACTCAACAATACAGTCCACAACATAATAAAACATTTTTATACGACTGTGGTTGATAGAAAAAATTGAATTGCAAAGACAATGTTTACATTTAACAGAATAGATACAATTGCTTAATGGATGGTTTAACTAGTATGGAAGCATATTTCTGCCACATAAGAAAACAATGCTTTGGTGAATCATAATTATGACATAAAGGTCAAAATTATGAGAAAAGAAGTCAGAATTATGACAAAAAAAATCATAACTATGTACATTTTGTACATTTCATAAATATGATTTACCAACATATGACTTTTTTTCTTATGTGGCAGCAATTCCTTCCAAAACCTTCCATAAACTAGATATGGTTAAAAATAGAGTGAAAGCAACATAGTCAAATTTGATCAAATACGTCATGTTTCGGGAATTTAACAATAACGTTTCGGCGACATCTAGTGCCTGGCTTTAAAAGCACATGCACTTTGCCACATTGAAGGCCTACATGATAAGAAATTGACAAAAAAATGTACGCCCATATTCTGTAAGAATAAAATAAGCATATATTATTTGAATACCTGTCTCAGCGGAAGATTTAGGAAGGACATATTCGACCAGGTTCTCCGTCAGACTTAGAGCCCTGTTGGCTCTTTGCTCAGCCAGGTAGACAAGCTTGCTGTTAAGGACATACTGTATGCCGTCACGTATGGCATTCTTGCTCTGCTGGTACCCAGTAGACACCTTTCCCAACACAACGTTAGAGGTGTGTTTGATTGGACAGGCGATACCATCCTTGGCGGTTTCCAAAGTTGTAGACATCAGCTCCTTGATATTTGCTGCCAGCTGTTGTGGAGGAAGCAAACAAAGTACCTGCATTTTAAATGTCTGCACACAGTTAAAAGCAATCCAGTTAACAACTTAGAGAGCAGTATAAAGACAACAGTTTTGGACATTTGAACCACATTACCTCTGCAGGTGGAGACTGCAAGGCCGGTACCTTCTCCTCCAGGCGGTCCAGTCCTCTGCAGGCAATTGAGTTGGCTTCTATAACTATGAATAATACGGTTTTCATACAAATGCAGAGTATTGATGTTTTATAACTTGAGGGTGAAACATACAAATATAGGCTATTAACACATATTTCATTAAAGCTGCAGTCCGTAACTTTTTGCGCTCTAGCGGTTAATAAACAGCCGGAGCTACTTCTCTCTGTTTATGTCTATGGCGAGTCACGCAGGGACTGTGCTCCTCCGCAGCGCTTCCAACCAGACCGGTCTGAAATAGTCCCAATATAAACACTTATTATAAGTGTACCATAATGATTCAGGGTAAGACAAAAACACGGTTTGGAAAATTGATTAATGTTGTACATTCACATTATATAATTTTTGTAAATATTGAACACAAAAAAAGTTACGGACAGCAGCTTTAATGTAAGCATATGCGGTTTCATTTGATGAAAATATTCCCTAGCTAATGCGGAGCCTTACCAACTCCTCCAGAATTCATAATTTCTGCAATCACAGCTGAACTGATCTGGAACTTGATAGTCTCTTACACTCACCAAGGCTGCATTTATTTGACCAAAATACAGTTCGCAACCTTGGAATTATAAGGTTCTTTCTGCATTCTGAGCAGTTTTGAGATATTGAGCTTAAACGATTTTGCATTCCATAGAGCAAAAATTATATGGGGAACAAGTTTTTTTCATACATGAAAATGACAGAGACCCTAAATGTATTCTGAATGTACAATATCAAAATCTTCTCAAATATTTTTTTGGAACAGGTCAAATGCAGATATAACTGTCTAATTCTAAATAATAAAAAAAAACACTTTCCACTTGAAATATTAAGGTTCTATCTTGCAAAACCGTAATTGAAGCAATATTTTACAAGAAACACAAACAGTTTACTTGAAATTTGTTTTAAAACATAAAATTAGTGTTGTAACAATGTGTCGACAAGTATGAGAACGTTACATTTAATACTTTCATTTGGCACCCCAAGAATGTAAAGTCATTGCTTTTACTACAATCTTGGCCAGACGGGATATCCTTCTTAAGTGGAAGCATGCTTCCCATCCAACACATGACAGGTTGATACAGGGCATATTGTATTGGGCTTGAAAAATGAAGATGGTCACTCTCTGGTTCACTTAGAGCCTTTCACAAGACCTGGGATCCCTTCTTAAATTACATTAAGGGTTTACCTTGCATACCTGTAACTGCCAACGATACACAATTTTCACCTATTAGAAGGATCTTTTTAGAAGGAACTTAAGAAATTTTTGTTTTATATACTGTATATATATTTTTACTTTTTTGACATTTGAGTTATTGGATTTTGGGGATGGTGATCATGTAAGGGATTAATACTGGACAACTTCTTACTGTTTACTGTTTATGTACTATTCTGTACTATCAATGAAAACCAATAAAAAGGATTTTCATGCTTACATTTTATGCTTTCTATGACATTTATTTCATATTTTAAGATTCATTATTTTCTGGTTAAGCATAAAAGGCAGTGCTAAATATATTGTCCCATGCATATGTTAATTTTAGGTACTGTAGGAATATGGTGGGTAATTAAAAACATTATTGCAGGAACTGTTAGTTTAAGTTTCTATTGGTTTAAGCTACTGTAATACATTTGACCAGGACTTTATTCCACAGAAAGTGGGAATAAAGCTTTCTTTCTAGAGTTCAGTATGGATTGAAAAGTTTGTAGACAGACAGACAGACAGACAGACAGACAGACAGACAGATAGATAGATAGATAGATAGATATTTTCAAATATAATTAATTCCAGTGATGTCAAAGTTTAATGCATCAATAAATAACAGAATAATGTAATTCAGGTTAAATACTGTATATAACATACACATTTTGATAATGCTTGTGTTACATGTACTGAATGTGTCACACCAGACTACGAAATATCCAACCATTAGCTCATTACAAAAAGGAAATCACTGGCTCGCCAGAGTTCTAGTAACATAATTACATCTCTCAGCAGATTTGTCTTGTGTAATGCTCAAGTGGGTCCTTGAAGGGTTCAAATATTTAACATTATTGCCCAATTATGTTAATCGCAAATCAGAGTTCAGTTTTGCAATGCCAGACTATAACCCTGGCTGCACTGCATTTCTCAACTTGTATTTGAATTCATGTTACAAATTTATTTGTACAAAATACGCAAGAGGACAGAAAAAAACAGCACTTGGCCTATATTTATTATAGACTTGTTAAAGTTAAATAAATTATCTGTTACTGTTATATTTTAATATCAATTAGATCATTATTAAATTAATTTGTCAAGTAAGAAACATCCATACAATGTATTGTTGGCTATTGCCACAAATATACCCGTGCAACTTATGACTGGTTTTGTGGTCCACATACATTTACTTGCATCACATTGGTTTTAATGACGTTATTGATTAGATTCGATTTGGTTTGAGTTGAAAAATATTAAGTTATGACCATTTTCTAAGCTTATGTTCCACCGGGTCCAAACAGACCCTTGAATGCAAAATGTGTAAACAGTTATTTTTAATGCATTAGGACGGTTAA
The DNA here is from genome assembly GCF_949357685.1 of Gobio gobio. Lineage (NCBI taxonomy): Eukaryota > Metazoa > Chordata > Actinopteri > Cypriniformes > Gobionidae > Gobio > Gobio gobio. The sequence goes on from NC_137115.1 coordinate 47,592,790, forward strand.
CCCAGTTTAATAGCATAAGAATACAAAAGATTTGAAGACTTACGCTGGGGCTCCAGTACATGGAGTGCAGGTTGCATACTCCATACAGCCAAGCTGCCAGCCCTACTCACACCTCTCTCATACAGCCCACACACAGACCTTAGGATGGGATGAGACTCTTTCGTACTGATGTATGTCTTCTCAATGGATTCAAGAGCAGCATTGACAGATCGAAGATTGAGGATTCTGAGAAATACATTCTGTAAGGAAAAACGTATCATTCTTTATGTTCACCTTTACACTCTCACATTAAAAAAAGTGCATTTCAACAGTACAATCATAAATATGAACGCTAAAGTTTCTTATTTAGCTTTCTAGCAGTTTTTAATCCAGCCATACTTTTTTAGTCCTACCATTTAATAGCCTATACAACTGCTGATAAACAGCACTGACCCTCAAAAAGAACACAGGCATTCCTTTAAAAAAAAGTGAAAGACAATAACCTTAAAAAAGAAAAACTGAGCAATCAGTAGGAGGACACCACCTGTCACACTTTGAAACATTACCTGATCCTTCAAAACTTCACAAGTGCCCTTTTTTTCAGACGCCATCTCCAGAAGTCTTCAATGAGCAGTGAAATATGTGGAGAGAAACTTTAGCTGGTCTAATCCCACATGTACACAAAAATCTCGTGACAGAATTATTAGATCATGAGTTGACTATGCTGCATTCTAAAGCATGTGTAAGTCTAGTAATCTCACAGTAAAGCTCAGTGTATAAGACTGTCATCAACAAATCACAGTAATTCTCTGAGTCTGAACTACACCCACTGAACACTGGCAACATGTCATGATTTCAAAATCTCCCCTTAAATTATGCAAATGTTTTTATTGGTAAATTCCAAAGTCTGTATTTGCCATGACGAACTGAACTCAATTTAGGCCCACACGTACAACAGATCTTAATAGCATAGCATAGCATAAAAAAAACCTTTCTTACCAGCAGAAATTGTAACTTTTGCCTTGAGGCATCACCCTGGTCTAAAAATGTATAATTTAACCTAAAATGGTCAAGCTAATCTCTCAGCCTGGCCAAGCTGGTCTCCTAGCCTTACCAGTGGAAACTGTTAGAAGAGTTAACAAACTAGCCTAACAAGGCTAACTACAAAACCAGCAAAACATTTTGGTTTAGTATTTTGTTTATGGCAGGGCAAATGCAGTGGTCTACTATTTGATAGAGACTTGCAAAGACGGCTGAAATGACCACCACAGAGCTACATTTCACCGAAATGTGTAGCATGTTAAGTCTAAATTTTAAGTTAGCACTTGTTTTTCACTTATTTTTTACGTTTTCTGCTAGTTTGTTTCTGTGATGTAATAACATATACAACCACTAGATGGCAGTGTTCCACAAGCACCTGTTACTTTCGCTATATAATTATCGCCACTAGATGTCAGAATTTCTTCAGCTCCAGTTATTACCACTTTCAGCCTAAAACTGATCCACTGATACTTTTCAGACAATGACCAAAAACGATAAAACGTTGGTTGAATGGATATGCACATGTAAGGAATTATTTCTATACTAGCTTTCTGGCATTTAAGATGATTTCAGAGAAATGTTTATTGAGGCTGACAGTTGTGAGTGATATAAAATATAGGCCTACGTTTTGCAAAACGATTCACAAAACGATTCACAATAGCATGAGTGATTGATTGCTTCATAGCAGTGTTATCATTCACTGATATTGATATAGTAGGCTATATCACAGGGTTTTTGTAAATATTTTTAATTAGATTTTCATTTTTCATTTTCTGTCTTCACTGAAGTTTTAGTAATTTTGTTTCGTCATTTGTATTATTTTTTTTCTAATATTTCTCTATATATTTAATTTATTTCCAAGCTTATTTGGTAGAAATGTTACATTTGCATTGGAAATAGATGAAATAAAATAACTTTAAAGCTGCTGTCCGTAACTTTTTTTGTGTTCAAGATTTACAAAAAAAATAAATAATGAGAATATACAACATTAATCCATTTTCCAAACCCTGTTTTTGTCTCACCCTGAATCTTTATGGTACACTTATAATAAGTGTTTATATTGGGACTATTTCAGACCAGACTGGTAGGAACCGCTGCGGAGGAGCACAGTCCCTGCGTGACTCGCCATAGACATAAACAGAGAGAAGTAGCTCCGGATGCAGTGTTCTTCCGCAAGACGCATGCAGTTCTGTTTATTAACCGCTAGTCAAGGACAGCCATTTTAAAGGATTGGTTCACTTCAAAAGGAAAATGTCCTTATATTTTACTCACAACCATCTCATCCAAGATGTTGATGTCTTTCTTTCTTCAGTCGAAATTTTTTTTAAAGAAAACATTCCAGGATTTTTCTTCACATAATGGTTTTCAACTGCAATCAAAATGTTGAAGGTCCAAATCAACAGAGGTGGGTAGAGTAGCCAAAATCTGTACTCAAGTTAAAGTACAAGTACTTACGGAAATATTTACTCAAGTAAAAGTAAAAGTAACAATCGTAATAGATACTTGAGTAAGAGTAAGAAAATATTAGAAGAAAAAACTACTCAAGTAGTTAGTTACTAGTTAGTTTCGAAAGAAGCGAAAACCCTGAATTTCAGACTACTTGGAGCTTTCACACACCTCTCCTTGAAAGGTTGACCTCTCCAAATATAAATGTGTGTGTGCATTAATGGTTAAACAGTGTAAATGAATGGTGCGCTGGGCTAACCAGAGCTCTTTATAAAACATACTTTGTTCTTATACTTTTACAAGTAGGCCTATATGCATTCTTTAGGTAGGAATAAAATATAATCCCATTTTTATTTGTATGCATTTTCTACACTTCAGACAGGTGTCTGTCCGGATTTGTGTATAAATGCAAGACGTCACACTGGGCTATTCAATTCACAAAGTTTCGTTTTGTGAAAAAAAAGATATGTGCAGATGTGAACGTTTGTGTGTTTGTGTGTTGTTTGGAGGATCCAAACGATTCGTCATTGCTTGCACAAGAGTGCATATGAGGAAAACACTTGGACAGTGTGCAAAATAGTATTACAGTAAGGGAAAAGTGCCCATAGTTATCAAATTAACATTAATAGTGTTCAAATATTGGCATCAATGTGACACTTACTGCCACAGGTTAGAGCTGGAATTCTTGTATGCTGAGATGTGAGTTCGTTTTGGTGCACACAGCATGCATCAAATTATGAAACTATTCTTGGATCTTGGAGTGAAAAAATTGACTGAACTTGAGGCCACGGGTGATCTGCCTCCCATTGCTCACACACATCTTCCTCTGCTTCGGCCATCATCTTCCGACTAAACCTGGACTAAACGCGCGCTAATTATAAGCGGGTGATGCCAAGTAGTACTCACTGCAGACTTGCGAACAAGTCATATTAACTTATTTTAAAATATATATATATATATTTTAAATGAATGATTACCATTTGACAGTAGCGGAGGAACAGTACAGTAAAAGTACAGTTTTTTCACAAGAAATGTACTTGAGTAAGAGTAAAAGTACCCATCTTTAAATATACTCTAAAAGTGCAAGTTACCCAAAAAATGTACTCAAGTAAATGTAACGAAGTAAATGTAATTCGTTACTACTCACCTCTTCAAAGTGCTTTGAAGGGCTTCAGAGACTCTGCACAATCCCAGACGAGGAATAGGGTCTTATCTAGCGAAACGATCTGTCATAAAAAAAAAAAAAAAAAATGTATACACTTTTTAAACTAAATTGTTCATCTTGCGCTGCTCTGCAGCCACCAGTGATAACCGTCGAAAACGTCACACTAGACGTAGGCAGAAGTACCGCCCCCGCATTTACAAAGCGCACATGCGAAGACTAATACAAATGCCCTTTAAAAAAAATAAGTAAAACAACTATGTCGGACGATTTTGAAGTTGAAGATGGAGTGTTTTTTGGTAAAGGGCGTTTGTTTTAGTCCTTGCACGTTTGGTTGGGGCGGTACTTCCGCCTACGTCTAGTGTGACGTCTCAATGTGATTGCGCAATCCCTGGCGGCAATAGAGCAGTTTAGGTTAAAAAGTATATTAATTTGTAATTATTTTTTTTTAAATGGCCGATGGTTTCGCTAGATAAGACCCTATTCCTCGTCTGGGATCGTGCAGAGTCTCTGAAGCCCTTCAAAGTGCTTTGAAACTGCATTGATTTGGACCCTTCAACATTTTGGTTGCAATTGAAAACCATTATGTGAAGAAAAATCCTGGAATGTTTTCCTCAAAAAACATAATTTCTTTTCGACTGAAGAAAGAAAGACATAATCATCTTGGATGAGATGGGGTGAGTAAATTATCAGGAAATTTTCATTTTGAAGTGAGCTAATTCTTTAAATGGGCTACATGTAGAAATCAGAAAAGTTATTAACGGCACCAGTGGCCGTTAAGTGAACTGCAGCAGCAACTTATTGCTCGTGCTCGCGCTCATGCACACGTATCAAACAAGAGACTGCACATGATTCAACCACTGATCTATATAGAATAAAAATAAATAAAAAAATAAACACAACTGTGACAGCAGTGAGAAAACATCAGTCAAGAAGCTTCTGATCATACCGATGTGGATATATTTTTGCGAGCTGACTCACTGGCACCATGTCGACATCTGAGGTAATTCAAATTTCAATGTTATGATAGATTGATGATTATAAAGTAAATTTGAGCCTGTGATCATGTGAGACTAGTTTGAATTAATTTCTTCGCATGACAACAATACAGTGCAGAATAGCTCTTTCAGCATTATCCTGAACATTGTAGGCCTATTAAGCTTTAATTTCATGTGTTAACGAACGGAAGCGTGGCTCTCGGGAGCGCGCATAACCGTGACATCTTTTAGAATTTCCCGGCAAAAACGTCCCAAGTCCTTCATAAAATCAGTCTACTACATGCTTTCATGGCAAAGGAAGTCTGAGAAGGTCTTGTTTTTAAAGGGTTAGTTCACCCAAAAATGAAAATTCTGTCATTAATTACTCACCCTCATGTCGTTCGACACCCGTAAGACCTCCGTTCATATTCGGAACACAAAGGAAGATATTTTTGTTGAAAGCTGATGGCTGAGAAAGGCTTCAGACAGGCCTCCAGTGGCATTCAGTACATTCACACTTCCAAGATCCATAAAAGGCACTTAAAACGTCGTTACAAAGTCCATCTCACCACAGTGGCTCTACAATAATTTTACGATGCGACGACAATAGTTTTTGTGCGCAAAAAAAATCTAAATAACACCTTTATCCAACTTGTTCTTGTCTTCCGTGTGTGCCTCCACGACGCATGCGCGAGAATACGTAGCGCCGGGGTTCGGGAATCCATGAAATGCACACTTAAGCCCCATTTTGAGAACTACGCCGAGACCTAAAGCACGATCAATGTAGAATTCAACAGCTTAGATACGCGCGTCTTCCTCTGCTTGTAAACAAATCGCTTCTGGGTCATGTGTCCGAGTGCCGGATCTGCGTCATATTCTCGCGCATGTGTCGTGGAGGCACACACGGAAGACAAGAACAAGTTGGATAAAGGTGTTGTTTTGATTTTTTTTGGCGCACAAAAACTATTGTCGTCGCATCGTAAAATTATTGTAGAGTCACTGTGGTGAGATGGACTTTGTAACGACGTTTTAAGTGCCTTTTATGGGTCTTGGAAGTGTTAATGTACTGAATGCCAATGGAGGCCTATCTGAAGCCTTTCTCAGCCATCAGCTTTCAACAAAAATATCTTAATTTGTGTTCCGAATATGAACGGAGGTCTTACGGGTGTCGAACGACATGAGGGTAAGTAATTAATGACAGAATTTTCATTTTTGGGTGAACTAACCCTTTAAGTTTCGTTACAAGCTGTTTACACACTGGCAATAAAAAAGCAATTCATACATGAAACATACCCTTTAAGTTTTGTATATTCATCTTATTTCAGTTAATTTATTCTGTTTCAAGTAACAAAACAGTTTTTATGGTTTTAGTTTAATAATTTTTTTATAATAACCATGCTTTATAGTGTTTACGATAAAAAGGTAGCTAATTCTAAGACTGATATCCAGTACAACAACTCTTTGTTATCTCTCTTTATTAGTAGCCTATCTGTAAACCTTCATATTTCATTGATGCTGAGGTCACATTCAAAACGTGCATTCCTTTTAGTTCAGCTCAATAATACTCAAATGCATTGAATGATGAATGTACAGCCATACAAAAACTCTGCAATATGATTCAATTGGAAAATGATGACTCGCTGCATTGCGAAAAACACCTTGAAGTAGTAATTTCAATAGGGATCACTGATTAACCCATACAGATTAGCTCATGCACAGCAAAATTAGTTTAGACCTGGCTAGATTATAATAAATGTATGTCAATTTTATGTAAATGGGGATAGATCCAGGCAAAATGACTGTCCATTTTTCCAAATAAATAATTGTGATTTGCATTTCAGGGACACATCGTGACAGAGGTGAACAGGGGTGCTTGCACTGATAATAGACTGTGTGTGTGTGGTGTCTGTGTGTCTGTGTTTGTCTCTCTCAATGATGTGGATCCAGCTGTCTGTGTGTGTAATAGCATCTGAAATGTGTTTACAGTCCCTAGGAAGGATCAGCCACATTGGGAGATGATGGTGAGAAAAGTAAATACTGTTTTTTTGTCAATAAAGACAGATATGGAAGACTGTATATGACGAGTCTGATACCATTCAAAGCCGATATCATCACCAATAGTGATACCAATGCTAATTGGAGAACACACCAAAGAAAAAGGCAACAAAACAATTCCAAAGGAATGGATCTTAAAAGTTGTTGTGGAGATAACACTCACTAAGGAGCTCGACAGATAAACAAAACAACAAAAACCAAAGGAGATCAAAGGAAGGAAAAAATTAAAGTCATACCGTAGAGATGAAAAATAGATTGCAAGACAATAATTAAGGGAAGGATGGTCATTTCAAAGGCATCAAGAAATTGCATCTTAGTCAGCTCTTATGCTGATCTGTTGTACCACAAGAGATTTCAAAAGTGGTATGAAATAAAAAGTAAAGTGTGATTTTTTTTTGAGCACCACCAAATCAGCATATTAGAATGATTTCTGAAGGATCGTGTGACACTGAAGGCTGGAGTAATGATTTGGAAAATTTAGCTTTGACATCACAGGAATAAGTTACATTGTAAAATACACCGATCAAGCATAACATTATGACCTATTATTGTGTTGGTCCCCCTTTTGTTGCCAATGCAGCCCTGACCCGTCGAGGCATGGACTCCACTAGACCCCTGAAGGTGTGCTGTGGTATCTGGCACCAAGATGTTAGCAGCATATCCTTTAAGTCCTGTAAGTTGCGAGGTGGGGCCACATGATGTAAAAGAAAATGTGATTCATCAGACCAGGTCACATTTTTCCATTGCTCCGTGGTCCAGTTCTGATGCTCACATGCCCACTGTTGGTGCTTTCAGCGGTGGACAGGGGTCAGTATGGACACTCTGACTGGTCTGTGGCTATGCAGCCCCTTACACCTCAAACTGCGATGCTCTGTATATTCTGACACCTTTCTATCAGAACCAGCATTAACTTCTTGAGCAATTTGAGCTCCAGTAGCTCGTCTGTTTGATCAGACCACACGGGCAAGCCCTTCACTCCCCACATGCATCAATGAGCCTTGACCGCCCATGACCCTGTCGCCGATTCACCACTGTTCCTTCCTTGGACCACTTTTGATCCTGACCACTGCAGATTTTTCCTGCTTCTAACATTTCAACTTTGAGGACAAAATGTTCACTTGCCACCCACTAACAGGTGCCGTGATAAAGAGATAATCGGTGTTATTCACTTCACCTGTCATAATGTTATGCTTGATCGGTGTATATTAAAATAGAAAGCTGTTATTTTAAAATAAAATAAAAACTATATTTTTAATTAAATTTTTATAAGTTTGTATAAATACATTACAATCGAATGTAGCCATATCAAGATTGATCTGCACATCCCAAACAGCAGCCCATAAGTCTCTTCCTGTGAGGAAAAATAATGCATATTGCTGAAATGATTGGTCGTTTGTACGTTGAGAACAATATAATAGACAATAGCTTTTTGTTTTGTCTACTACACTGACAAATACTTCATACTTTATTGTAAGCTAAGCTTTATTGTAAAATGCACATATAGAGACTTTTTCCAATACTCAAATACAGACTCCTCCATTATTATCCCTCTTCTAAAAGGTGCTCATCATTGACTATTATTAACACTATTGAAAGCAGAAAGCTTTTCTTCGGTAATCTAAGTGGTGTTTCAAATCCATTAGTGCAAATGTGCCCACCTCTATTTGCTACTTACAATTAAGTCACTCAACACTATTCATGCTTTCTCAAGCATGAGCTGTATTTGAACTTTGTATTCCAACAGAAAAATATTTGATCTTACCTTGTTACCACAGAGGCGCAGCGGACGATCCCAGGATAACCAACACCCCATTTATATATTTGTATAAACAAATATGCTAGAGTGATTAATTGGTAACAGAGTTTGTCGGTAAAAGGACTTGATCAGTGATAAATTCCGTTTTCCTTTTGATATTTTGTTAACAATTTTTGAAGTTTTACTGTGCGTTCACACCAGACGCGACTTGCGCGAATAAATCGTGCTATTTGCGCGTAGTTGGACGCTTGAACATTTTTTGAGTTTACTTGCTTCATTCGCGTGTGAAATTCACTTCACAACAGACGCGAATTCGCATCATGGGAGGGGCTTCTGCCAGCCAGCTCGTCTCGTTGCAAAATGGCTGACATGGATTGTTTTAAAATATGGCTCAAATTGAGTAAAGAGCATTTTTTACAACTTACCAGATTGTCCGACCTCCTCACTCAATTTCTTCCAAGCAAGAAACCTTTTTATTCCTGTTTCTATAAAGTATGAAGATGTATCGTACAGCGCCGGGTATCCACATATGATTTTGTCCTCTTTGTTGTCGCTACTAGAGCAAGCTCCTGATTGGTTAACGCGGCGCGAATATCCGCCAAAGTTCAGATTTTTCAATTCGCGCCATTCGGCGAATCACGCGGCAAACGGTCAATTTGCACCATGTAATTTGCGCTGCCTCATTCACACCATGTGCGTTCACACCAGACGCGAATGAAGCGAATAAATCTCGCTATTCGCGCGTAGTTGGGCGCTTGAACATTTTGAGTTTACTAGCTTCATCCGCGTGTTAAATACGCTTAATTCGCATGTGACATTCACTACATAACAGACGCGAATTCGCGTCATGGAAGGGGCTTCTGCCAGCCGGCTCGTCTCATTGCGAAATGGCTGACATGGATTGTTTTAAAATACGGCGAATAAGCTCAATGTGCCGGCTTTAAGCTTGTAGTCTCAATAGGCTATGCATAGCTCAAATTGATGAATTTACCAGATTGTCCGACCTCCTCACTCACTTTCTTCCAAGCAAGATCCTTATTATTCCTGTTTCTATAAAGTATGAAGATGTATCGTACAGCTCTGGGTCTCCATATGATTTTGTCCTCATTGTTGTCACTACTAGAGCAAGCTCCTGATTGGTTAACACGGTGCGAATATCTGCCAAATTTCAGATTTTCCGCTCAACGCTCAATTTGTGCGAATCGCGCCGCAGAATGTCTATTCGCGTCTTTGCATTGACTTAACATGTAAGTCACTCGCGCAAAACGCTTCATTCACGTATGGTGTGAACGCACCATTAGACTGTAGAAGACTGACACAGACAAGAAGATATTGTTGAATAAAGTCGGTATTTTCGTTTTTTTGTGCACAAAAAGTATTCTCAACGCTTCATAAAAGTAAGGTTGAGCCACTGGAGTCACATGGCCTATTTTATCCATGTCTTTTCTGGGCTTGAATGTGCTAATTAAATTGCTGTCTATGGAGGGGTCAGAGAGCTCTTGGATTTCATCAAAAATATCTTCATTTGTGTTCCGAAATTGAGCGGGTTTGGAACGACATGAGGGCAAGTAATTACAGAATTTTCATTTTTGGGTGAACTATCCCTACGACATTTGCCTCAAACTCCTAATTACTGCTTATTAACAGTTGTTTAGGAATTGGGTAGGATTAAGGGATATATAATATGGTCATGCAGAAAAAGGCATTAATATGAGCTTTATAAGTACTAATAAACAGTCAATATCTCAGTAATATGCATGCTAATAAACAATTAGTTATTATAACTAAACTAAAGTGTTACAGAAACATAGACCACTAAGCCATTATAATAGGCATCATGCACAATTAAAAATTAAAATATTAAATAGCAATAGCCATCAATGTGATTGATTATAGGTGATTGAGAAACAACAGAAAATCAATTTAAAACCTTATAGGCATTACACAATGGCGTGTTGGGGTAACATAAAATGTAACATGAAACACATAAATGTGCACCTAAATCGTAACTGATAACTAAAATAATATAAATAGAATAAACTAATCCATCTGGGATCTGTTTGATGATTTAGTGAGAATATTTGTGTTAAGTGATTGCCTGTCAATGCAATTATCAATTCCACTGAAAAAAAAGAAAAAGAAAAAAACCTGGAATATATAAATCACATCTGCAGCCAAAAGAAGTTTGTCTGATAAATGCTAGCCTATTAATAGAGCAGCTCTTTGTCATTGAATAATAATGAAGCTAATACATTGGTGTGTCTCCCTGCAGCAAACTCCCTTTTGAACTTGATTACCCTGGGCACAGGGAGCTGATGTGACTCACTAAACTCCTGTATACCATCCTCTGAAACTCTTGTGAAGCGAACACAACAGGGGTTAAGAGGTGCCATCTTGCTTCTGTCTCACATCTGAATCTACCAGCAGCCACAGGAGAAAGTTTCATGGTATGATTGATGCACACACTCATATCAATTGACATATCCAGGTTCTTGCTTTTTTTTTATGGCTCCACTGCACTGCAATAATTAGGGATGTCACAAGTACCGGTACTTCGGTACCAAATCGGTACTGAAATTTAAAAAATGTGATGATACCAGCATTTCTGTAGTTCGGTAGAACCGGGTATATTCGGTTCCCACTAATAGGATCTGCTTCCAGTCACTTCCGTGTTTATCTAAGCGCAGGGATCCAGACTGTAGCCGAATATATATACTGGTGTTGATGAATATTAAACTGCGAAATACTATTTCAATATTAATCCTCCACGCAGGCCCATCGCAAGGGGGGTGCGAGGCCCAGTGCGAACCATAGACTGTAAAAAATATATGGACGTAGTGTCCGTGTCGTCGCCCATATTCTGAAGAGCAGTTTTGAAGCGTTAAGTAGGGACGAGCTGGCCGTTGCCATCTTGGCAGTGCGTCATTGTGCGTCACTCCCGGATAACAGAAAATGGGCAAAGAGGCGGGACGTGGGTGGAGCTGAGGTGACGCGATTACTAACAGACAGCAGATAAATGGCTATCCACCTGTCACTCAAAGTGGCCACGCCCTTAATGATGCAGAACTTTAAGGCTTTATATAATGTAAACAAATGAGTTATAAAAAAATTCACCCCCCTCACAGTTGTCATGAAGGGCAAAATTAGCCGTATAGACCAAAACCACAATTTGCACCAGGCTGTAAACATGTGTTTTTCTGCTGTAAAGTTGGGCATTTTAACATGGGGCTCAATGAGATTCTGCTCCCTTCTGGTGGCCAGTCAATGAATTGCAGTTTAAGTCACTTCCGTATTGGCTTCAAGAGAAACTGCAGGAGGTTGCCGCTTGGTGCATTTAATAATAATAATTAAAATTAAATAAATAAAAATTTTTGCTGTTGTACCGAAATTGGTACCGAGAACCGTACTTTTTTTCCCCTAATTTTTTAGAAGTGGCATAATTGTGATCCAACAATTGCCCTTAATAAGCAATGGTATTAAACAAACAGAGATGAAATGTAACATTACTTACATGTCTTCATATGAACAACCAGTCAGTAACTCTCACAAGCCTTAACGTCAGCATGAAATGGCAAATTCAGCCTTTCTAATGCATCTTATTGATTTATTTTTGTAGCTCGTAATACATAAGCCTGTTAACTGTCATCCCTCTTCGTGAGCATAGATGTGAAAATGCACTATCCAAACTTAAATGGTTGTAATTCATGAATGCTTTGGATCTAAAGATGTTAGGGGGAGAAGCACACACAGCCGATTATTGCTGCAAGGCAATTCAAAAATGAAAACAGTTATAGAAGTTTAAGTTTACTGTAGCAAATGTATTGTACTAAACATTATTATATTTTACAAAATAATTTGGACTCAAAGGGTCTTTGGTTTGGGAATTGGACTATAGGTGTGCTGCATGTTGCTAGAACCAGCTTAAAAGAGTCATTCATTCAGGAATCAGACTACACGTGAATTTTTCAGCCTAGCCTCCCTTGATATATCAACCAATCATCCTAGATATGTACATACGCAATATTAGAGACTTTAAGCAACAGCTGCTGATGGAACGGCAACTTTAACTGCTACTTCTTGACGTTCTAAAGCAACCGTCTATTACGGGAGAACAGCTGATTTGCCGTAGTCGTTAATACGTGACAGATTAGATAAGTAAATGTTATATTGTATAGTTATGCGGCATTTTAATTGTATCTGTATATAATTTAATGCCAAAAGCAACCATTTCCTTTCTTTTTTAAATTAAATTTTTTGTATTTTGTTAAATGATGTTAAATAATTCATTATGCCATCCTCTTTATTGTTGCTTATTAGTGTTTTTTGCGTTCTTTGGCCACGGCAGTTAACTTCCAGTCACTGTTGCCATTCCATCAGTAGCTGTTGCTTAAAGTCCCTATTAGTTTGAACTGCTACAGCTGATAACGTACCAACCTTAATTATGGAGAGTAGAGATATTGAATATTTGATCGGCAACAAATTTACCGAGCTAACATTTGAACAGCAGCTACGGTTCTCAACCCTTGAGCGATCACACCATATGACTGCAAAGTACCACAGAAGCCATTTATAGACCACAGAAAGGTGCATCTACACATATTTTTCGATGTGCAAACAGAGGAAATCTGCCCTCCATATAGATCCTTCATCTACAGTAGGCTATATGGGTCACTGTATAAAAAAAATCTTAGCTGTTCTTCTACAGATTTTAGAGCATAATTAATGATAAACCACACAATGAAAAAGTGAAGGTGAAATTGTCCATGGCGTTGGCAAATAATGACATGTTCTGAGAAATAACACAAATCCGCCTAACAAGCGGAACAGCTCATATGTCAGTCAGCAGGGGATCTGTCATCACCATATCACAAGAAGTCCATATAACACATCTCTCCATCTGAAATTTTTCAGTACATTGCATGACCTTTTAATCCTACCACTAGAGACACAACACAGGACTCCAGACCACACTCCCTATGGGATAATATCTGCCCTCAACATGTAGCCATCATATATGATGCCATGATTTTTCCTCTCCCTCAATCTAGCTGGTGAATATTTTTTTATTTGATGCTGGAGAGCTTAAGATTTGCACTCTTATCAGCGAGTCTTGAGGCGTGCAGGCTGTTGGCATGCAGGGAATATCCCTCCAGATCAAAATATGTCTGTAATGCTACATTTGGGTCTGGGTGCAACATATAAGCTGGGATACGGATAAAAAAAATTGGCCCAAATTCAAGATTCAAGATTACTTTATGTGTCCCTAGGGAAATTTGTCTTGGACATATGGGTGCCACATAAAAACACATACAATTATAGTGCAACAGACACAGAAACAAATACAGACATAAGTGCATTCAGTACCTCTAACACAGCCCCTCATTTCTCACCCGCCTTATGTCCTGAGTTTGCATTAATTTGCATTATGCACATACAGTTGTGGTCAGAATTATTGGCACCCTTGGTAAATATGATCAAAGATGGCTGTAAAAATAAATCTGCATTGTTATTCTTTTTGATCTATTATTCCAAAAATTCACAAAAACCTAACCTTTCATTGAAGTAAAAGATATTTCATAATGTGATTTTTTCCCTGACTTTCCATTCTTTTACTGAAATAAATGTTTTTCTCCAAAACACGTTGGCCACAATTATTTTCATTTTTTAGCACTAGAGGGTAACTAGGAACATGAAATTGTCTAGCTATGATGTCTTGTTTCACAGGAGTATAAATATGAGGAAACACAAAGGCCAAATTCCCTTAATCATCCATCACAATGTAAAAACAAAGAATATAGTTCTGATGTGCAGCAAAAGATTGTTGAGCTTCACAAATTAGAAAGTTGCTGTAGGAAAAAAGCTAAAGCATTGAAAATTCCCATTTCCATCATCAGGGCAATAATTAAGAAGTTCCAATCAACTAAAGATGTCACGAATCTGCCTGGAAGAGGACGTGTGTCTATATTGTCTTAATGCACGGCGAGGAGGAGAGTTTGAGCGGCCAAAGACTCTCCAAGATCACAGATGGAGAATCGCTTGGTTAAGTCTTGGGGTCAAAAAGCCTAAAAAGAAAAACATCAAACAACCCCTACATCACCACATGTTGTTTGGGAGGGATTCAAGACAAATCCAGAAACAAACTCCAGCATATTCAACTGTCAGACATGACTGGAAATTCAAAAGGGACCTGGTTCTGTGGTCAGATGAAACTATAAAAAGAGCTTTTTGGCAGAAAACCCACCAGATGTGTTTGGTGCAAACAGGGATAAAAAGTACCCCATGTCCATGGTTAAAAATACCACTGGATCTTTAATGTTGTGCACCTATTTTATGTCCTGGACATCTTGTTCAGATACATGGTATAATGGATTCTAGCAAATACCAACAGATAAAAAATCAAAGCCTGACGGGCTCTGCTTGAAATCTTATAATGCGCCGTGGTTGGATCTTCCATCTGGACAACGATCCAAAACAAACATCAAAATCAACACAAAAATGTGTCACTGAACACAAAATGAAGCTTCTGCCATGACCATCCCAGTTTCCTGACCTGAACCCTGTAGACAATGAGTGGGGTGAACTGAAGAGAAGAAGCAGCAACATGGATCTGGGAATCTGAAGGATCTGGAGAGATTCGATTTTTGTGAATGTTTTGAATAAAAGAAAAAAAGGATAAACGATGTAGATTTATTTTTACAGCCATCTATGATCATATTTACCAGGGGTGCCAATAATTCTAACCACAACTGTACTTTTATTTGTATGCGTAACATGTTGAAAACGTAAAACACTTCTTGTCTCTTCACACTCAGTTAGGAATATCATGAATCATATAAATGCATATTTGAGAAAAAAGTCAAGTAGTTTGCTACTGTCAGTCGTTTAAAGTCCCAGTGAACCGGAAGTTGCAACATTGAATGGAGGGCAGGGTTTTACTTCAGCGCTCCTCCTCTCCATCTCTCGCTCATAGCAGACTAACGGTTGGAGGGGAGTGGTTAAGTATATTCAAACCCAAGCCTTCAAACTGCCGTCTTCGGAAAGGGAACGCCATTCCAGACCGGAAGTTACTCTTCAGATTTTGATTAAAGATTACCACGGCAAACCATTTTTTCCGGTGTATTAACTTGCACGGATTAATTGTTCACCCTAAGACCTGTAATGTGTGCTAAAAAAGTAAATAAGATTGATTTTGATTTCATGAGGACTTTCTATAGCAAAAAAAAGTTACCATCTATTAAAATGTTTTGCTTCTTACCTCACTCTCTTTCAATGTTAAACTAACGTTTCGCACGTGGGATTCACGCTCTGCTTCTGTGAAGAGTAAACCCCGCCTACTTTGATTTGATTGGACATCTCAATTATTTTGACATTGACGAGCGCTGTTAGACCGCTGAGGCAGACCAGACTAAAAATGTAACTTTTAAACCTTTTTGTCATCCTAACAACAGCTACGTAATGGAGTGCAGCAGAGCAGTGCAAGAATTTCGAATATTGGGGTGTACAATTTGGCCATTTCTAATTATTGGAGGTGAATTAAGGCTGATTTATACTTCTGCGCGTCGATTTTATTGTCCGCGTCGACGTGCAGTTACACATGCAGAAGGAGTATGTGTACTTCTGAGGGAGGGGTTCTGGCAGACCAATCACAGCGCTTACGGTCCGTGTAGAATTGACACATTGTTACATTTTTGGAGAGGTGCACGTCAGGGTACGTCATAAGCTATGCGTGCAACACACAGCCTACGACGTATAGCTACGGTGTACACTCCTCACAGAAGTATACATTTGGCTTTATCCCCCTCAATGTCTATGGTGGTTACGGCCCTGATTATAGCCACAATTTTTGGAAACCAGATTACATTGCATGTAGGCTAATCAGTTACTATCCAGCACTGTATAATTTCTTTCTTTCTTTGTAGCTGATTGATCTCTGAAAATTACATTTCAGGTTCATTTGTTTTAAATATTTAGAATTGTCATGTGCATATTTTATATTATTCACAGTGTTGTTTTTAGATGGAAAAATAATTTTATATAAAGTTCTATAACATCGTTTCCCAGACATTATTCCGCTTGTATAGCGCACACATTTCCACCCACTGTTTGTGTATATTCCCTTACATATGCAAATTAGATTGATATGACAAATCACATATGCGCCAAAGCACCCAGATCTACTGACATGACGTGGTTCATAATTTTGAGTCATATTCATTTTGATACTATTTTTTAAACCTAAACATAGTCTTTTCTAATTTTACACTGCATTTTTGGTGCTGACTAGTAGCATGAATCACACTGAGTGATCTTTCAGTGTATTTCAAGAACTATAAATATATTGAAGTCTTACTCCGTTTTAAAAACACAGTGAATGAGAGTTTTTGTTATATGCTGAATAAGATGAAATATGTTTCTGCTTGATGCTATAAAAAGAAATTAGATAATGAATCAGATTTAATAATAGCTGTACTAGTTGCTGATTTTATGTTAACCAAGGCCATCAGTGATACGCTTCCAACAATACATTTTCTTTTAATAACAGAAACTATTTAAATGTGATTGTTTCACTATATGTGAATTTAATTTGTGTTTCGGTGCTGCTAATTTAATGTGAAAACAAAACCTTACAGGCTTTTTTCTCTGCTCATAATTGGCTTTTAATTTTTTTTTGCTTCCTAACACCTAAGTGATGCATTGCTGCAGTAAAAAAAGGACATTCATGGAAGTTGTGTGTGTGTATACATATTAGAATGACACTGACGACTGGAGTAATTATGCTGTCCTCACAAGAATAAAACTTTAAAATATATTGAAATATAACATTTTTAATTATAATAATATATCACAATATTACTGCTTATGCTATATATGTTTACAAAAAAGGTAGCGAGTGAGGAAAAGTGCAGCTTTCAAAGCTGAAAATCCACAAATAATAGATTTTGAAAATGGTACTGTCACTGCTTATAATGACTGTTCAGCAGTTTCATGCATAAATGGCAGGCAGGTGCTGTAATGGGAGGATGGATTTTGCCACAAAGAAGCCGTCTCTTGCAAATTAACAACTTTAGAGTTTTGAGTAGCAGCTGTCAGATGATGTACAATTATTTATAAAAAAATTAAAATAAAACTCTGAAAAAGAAAGTGTCACTCTAAAAATGCTGGGTTATTTTTTAACCCAAAATCTGGGGTCAGCCTGCTGAGTCATTTTATTGGGTTATTTTTCAACATTTTTACCCATGTGCTGGGTAACTGAAAAATTATGAGTTATTTTTTTTAACCCAAATGCTGAGTTCAGCCTGCTGGGTCATTTTATTGGGTTATTTTTAATATGTTTACCCAGAGCTCAGTAGTTTTTCGGTAACTCAGCTGCTGGGTCATCACATACCTACCCAGCACTGGGTCAATCAATGTGACCCAATGTTGGCCTGTGCCAAACTGGTTAAAACTGGATACATGTCAACGGTCATTTTGTGTTCTGTTCTGAAAGAAAACTTCCTGAGGGGAAATTGCTGAATGAAAATAAGGGTTGTATTACATTGTATCCCTATCAAATTATTAATGTATAAAGAGGAAAATGTCTGTATTCTCATCTATTTTGTTTACATGTAAGTCACAGCACTAGAAAAAAAGTCCTAACTTTCATAGGAATTCATTGAAAAGTTGAAACACTCACTTTGCTCTGCACCGCTCCTTTATTAATGCCCGAGCCGAGATGCCGTGTGCATTTACATTCTGTGAGTGAGATCTCTCCCCTGTGGGCGGGTTGAAAACATGCGGTATAGCTCCTTCTACTGGCTGTAATCTTTAGCCTCTGGCCAAAAAAAATCATCCGATGACGCAAAATGACGATATTTGCGTCATCAGAGGATTTTTTCCAGAAATAAATTGCATAATTATTTCGTCTCAGGGGGATATATTAGGGGGGAAAGTACCGTAATTTGAATATACTACCGGGTTTCTACTGATACAAAGCTTAATGCTAAATCACTGAATAACCCTTTAAATGTCTGACATGAGATGGCACAAGGTAAAGCTGTTTTTATGTAACTTTTCAAAAATGAATATCTAAGATGAACTGGAACGGCCTACTGATACCAGTTTTCTTCCCACAGATTCCCATGGGCTGCTCCTGTCATGTTTACTAAATGTTTTTGAGTATGTTATGACTGTAAAAGACTGACTTGTCATTTAATGACTTGTCATTGAAAAATATTGTATTTGAACTGTTCCTGTCCAATATAACAGAGATTTTAGAGTGCATTTTTATAATTTAAAATGAAAAACCTTCAATATCAAATTGACTGACCCAGCACTTTCAAAAAAACAACCCAGCAAATGGGTTAATGTATAAAAACCAACAAAGCCGGGTAAAAATAACCCTGCATGTGTTCTGTCTAATATTTACCCAGTGCTATCTTGCCATAAAACCCAGAAATGGTTGTTTTTATCCCAGCATTTTTAGAATGTATAGCTTCAAAATATGCTGCAAAAGAAACTCTTGCTGCAGGAACAATAAGGCTTTAATTACAATAAAATGTGTAAATGCTTAAGATGAAAAAGACAACTAAGCAAATGTCACTAAGAATAAATGCACTGCTTAATGAATTGCAAGTGTGATGCCTCTTATAGCATTATTGCTTTATGCTATACCATTCCCGTTTGCAGAAAACACTGACATAATGAACACTCTTCATTAAGTCACAATTCCTTGTGCACAATTTGCTGCAGGTCACAAACCACTCCTTGGTGATAATGGTACAGGATTTTTTTAATTTGTAGTTCACCTCATGGTTAGAGGAACTAATCAGAAATGCTAGGCATTTTTTCCTCATCGTTACATCTATTTGTGCACAAACCTCTATGCCCCCCCCCCCCCCCCACCCCCCCGCCTAGAAACCAAGGAAAGTTCACCAGATAAAACTGAACATCTTCTTGGAGGGTGGATTGTGAAGCTCTGAGAGCTTCAAATAAAGAACTATGAGAGACGAGGACAGTGCGAGTGGGTGAGAAAGGTCTGATAATGTTAACTGTAGACGGACATAAAGAGGGTATTGTATTCCTTGGTAATATCTTCTTTTAAAAACCTATTTCCCCAGAGATTATAACCCGCAGGTAAGACGTTCTACTCAGTCTCTATTTCAAACATCTCATCTCATCATGACCTCTGCCGCTATGTTTGTTTTGTACAAATTGATAGCTGTCTGTTTGTTGGGATTTCACCAAGTAACATGCACCTGGATCAACATCTTTGTTGATCCTTGAACAAGATTTCAAACAACCAATCAGATTTTTATAGTTCATGTCAAGTTTAGACTTACACCAAGGGTTAGGTGCTTTTACATCAGTGTTGTTCACCTAGCATTTCCCTCTGATTTTAGGGATAAGTTAGGTTTAAGAATAGGGATATGGTCAGGACAACATTTTTAGGACTAAACAAGAATGCTGTTCCAGGATCAACAAAATATGTTGATCCATGAACATGTCTTACAAAGCAAAGCCCTATTTTGCTTTTACTGTCACGGCTTTGAAGCAGAGATGAAAATAAAGGCTGGATCTAGTCACAACAGACGTCTCAGGCTTTAATCCAGAGCTCATGGAACATGTGAACATGAAAATGTGACATCAGTAGCGAACAGCCAATCACATGCCTTGAAACTCTCTCTCGCGAGAGAGTTAGTGCGATTCAATCCATTCTTCTGCCGGAGATTAAGAGATTGAAGAATATGAATATATAAGTAAGTAAGCTTATATAGTTATATATAGACACATGAACATTTAAGATAATCCAAATCTTATTTCTATTACATATTATCCGTAAATATTTATATACATTTAAATTAAATGTGTAATAATTGTTTAACTAAAATTAATCTGTAATGTGCTAGAAACACCTTTACAGACTTGAACAGTTCACTTCTACAATATATTATTTTTATTACTTGAATTACTGAGTACACTTGCGTTTCCTTTCCAGACATGGGTGTGCGCTTCTGTCTTGAGAGAAGACAGCAAACTGGATCAGACATCAGGACAGAGAGAGAAGTGGACAGCCTAGATGTGCAACAAGAAGAGACAAGTGCATCAGAGTCTCTAGTTTGAAAAACGCCTCAGGTCATCAGCAGGCGGAATCAGTACACACTAAACAACATAACCGTTCACATATCCTGCAATAAGGAGCAAAAACTGCAATTTCCCTTGTGAAAAAAAACATGTGCTTGATTCTTCAAACCTTACACTTATTTTGATGTGTTGACAAACATACTAAAGCACTTGGAAAATACTTGAGTATAATTTTAATGTAGTATGTTTATTGATATTACATATAGGGGCAACTATCTATCTGTCTGTCAGTCTATCTATCTCTCTATACTGTATACACACACATACAGTATACTGTATATATATATGCTATCTAAAAAACTGCAATAATAACAACAATATAACTAACATAATAACTAACATTTTATAGGACTTAGCTGGCCATTCTTAATTGCCAAAAACACATGAAAAGATAAAGCTGAAAAAGAGATACGCAACCAGTTATTAATCATCATATGACATTCATATACTATGTGAAAACTACTTGGCTTGATGTTATAAATGTTGTCATGGAAACAATGCTAACCGTCATTCCATGCACTGTAATTATCTCGTCCTTTGATACCAGAAAGTGAAGAAGAAGGGGAAAAAAAAGTCACACTTTCAATATGGATTTAATGTAAAATTGGTGATGGCAGGTGGATTGGTGACATGCCATTGGGAAGTTATAGTCAGAAGGCATACATGAAATTTCATCTTAAAAGAATAATAAACTGTCTGTTAGAGTAGTTAAGCTGTCATTTTTGCAAGTATAGGGGATTCTTCAATTAAATTCATTCTAAAACAGAAAGTTTGACAAAAACAGTGCTTATCTGCAACAAAATTAAGATGGGTTTTCACCAATAACTTACAATGTTATTATAACTTGCATTGCATGTCATTTTTTATGAAACCAGCACATTTTCCTTTTCACAGTCAAGATCTGTGTCCCATTTCTGGTTCTCTCCATATCTGTCCCTCTGGCCTCTTGCCACTTGATTTTACCTTTACCTTGCTTGACTTCCACACTCTTTTTGATGCATGTCTGATGACTCTGCTAGAGTCCAAACTCACAGTGCCTTATGTTCTAAAATCAGTAACATCAGCAGTCCAGGTGAGTCTCTTACACTGGATCTAAACAACAGTATGATGTGCAGGGTAGAAAACCAGGTCTTCTCACAACTGTTGTTATGCTACTCCTTGTCATCCAAATTTAAATATTGTATATTTTTAAATGCATGTGCGTTTCTGATACCAAATAGTCCTATTCTAATGTTCTCCTCCTAAATGTCCTCTTCAGTTCTTTTCTTTTTCTTTTATTCGTTTTTATTCAGGTTGTACTCTGGCATACATCCACAGAAATTTTTTTTTGTTGATTTTCCAGCTTTTAACAGCCTTAGACTTATGACTGTAACTTGGGTCTGCATTGATTCTAATGGAACAGCTTGTACCTCACGGCAATTTAGTGCATTTCTGAAAAGTCCTTTAACCCCCTCCATTATCCAGAAACACTTAAACTCTTCTGCAACTCTGCTAAATGTTCGATTGAAAGTTTTGCTAGTCTATAGTCACAGTGTTTTGACATGACTCTAGCTCTGCAATGACAGTTTAGCTTAGGTGCACACTTTTTGCGAAACCCTGGGCTGTTTATTTGTCTATTTTTGCACCCTTTCACCATGTCTAAACCGAACTCGACCGCCTCAACAACTTGAGCCTGTCTACACTGGACTCGACAAAGTGAATTTTGCAAATCCATTTGTTCTTGAACCTTGCTAACACAAAAACTACCAAAACACTGGGCTGTTACGTCTGACCCAGGATCTGGGTAACACAAAAACTACCCAAACACTGGGCTGTTACGTCTGATCCAGGATCTGGGTAACACAAAAACTACCCAAACACTGGGCTGTTACGTCTGACCCAGGATGCTGCTCAGCATAAAAGACCAACTCTGAATAAACCAAAAATATGTGTGAAAACGAACATAAAGAACTTCATATCCTGTTGTGATGAATCAGACAGTGAAGAGGAATATGTGCAGGTCTATATAATTACACTTTCTATTGTATACGAAGCAATTTTCTGTTTTTCAACAGCATCATTTCAGATCTCTCAAGGAAAAATAACCACAGTAAATTGTAGGTGATGGACAAAAAAAAAAAGCATTTGTATTTCACTAAAGTTGCTTTATAAGATCTGACAGAACCGACCTTGATAAATTTCCTCAGGGATTGTACTCAACAGTCCAACTAAAACTGAGACAGGTTTGTAACAGTCTTGAAATAACATCTCATAACTGCCAGAAGTGTCTTGGGAGGACACAAAGAGCCCTTGTGTCATGAAGCATCCCTGATTTCAATACCCTTAATATACTCATTTTTATCATTTTTATTACAAACTAGATTAAAGATAAACATTTTCAAATGCCAAATTTGGCTTTTTTGTTTCTAATCATCTTCTCCACCTGGCAGCAATATTTCTTGATTCTTAAACAGTGTAACTTCTTATTGTCAATTACAGAAAGCAGTTCTGCTTCAGGATTTGGATCTTACATCGGTCATCAGGTCTCATCCAACATTGTAGCTGAATTATTAATTGATCAAACTAAATTCCCCAAAATTAACAGTATTGTTTAGTAATTATTAAAATAATGAAATCAAAGAATGCATTGGATTTAAAACAAGTCTGTCTGCTCAAACATGTGCACCGTATACTATGCTCACACTGAAGTATTTTTGCAAGGAAGAGTTGAATGAGACACACAGAGACATCAGCTAGCCAGCACAGCATTGGAAAAAGTGTCCTGATTTTGATGAATGGTCCCCCAGGAACAGAGATAGACACAATCATCTTCAGTGATGTTTTGTCATCACAGTGATTACGAGCAAAGCTCCTTCACGTTGCTCGGATACTTTCCCATAATAGGGCACCACAAGAGTCTTACAGTAGAAGGGAACCATAAAATAAAAGGTCATACGGTGGCACTGGCTCTTGTTTGAGTTAGAAAAGCCACAAAGGAGTTGCTCAAGAGTACCTTTCATAAACCGAAAATTACATGGGACACCCTATGATCTTGCGGACTTTTGAACGCAAAGGCCATAGTAAGCACACATACATACACACGTGTAATGGACGTGAGGTTAAGGGGCTGAGTATAATGGATGTTAAGAGTTCTCTAAAACTTCATTCCCCTTGGTCTCAAGATGCGCTAGCGACTGACACTAGAGGCTGCAGTCTTTAGTCCTTGTTAGCATGCCTGCCTCCCAGACCGGAGTTCCCGGTTCGAAACCTGCTCGGAACGGGTCAAATAAATTTGGTGCCGTGACCCGAATGGGAGTGAGGTTTATGGGGGCTGAGTGTAAAGGATGTAGGCCAGTAAGAGCTGTGTGTGTAAACCTCACTCCACTGGCCTCAAGAGGTGCGCTCGAGGCGGCGTTCCTTAGCGTCCTTGTTAGCGCACCCGCCTCCCACGCCAGAAACCCAGCATCAAGGGTTCCGCTCAAGGGTGCGTTTCCCGTACAAAGACTAATTTGTGTGCTCCAGAGGAATTGGTATGGTAATTTAATTTATGGTAATTTGATAAGTGTCAGTTTGCAATATAATGCAGCATAATGGACAGTTTTTGTACAGGTAAAATAACTGGAAGCGAATGACCTTTTGTCCATCCTTCCATCCATCCATCCATCTATCCATATATAGCCTATATCCTATACACACACATCTTTTAAGTTTGTTAGTTCAACATTTGGTAGGTTGGTAAGTAAAAAACTTTATAAAACCCCAGAGATCACATCAAGGCTAAGGGATAGCTGCGTAGCTAATTATCCTGCTTATTATACTTGCCACATAAGTAAAATAACTGAACATATATTAATTTGACATTTTACTATCTCAAGATGACTCGCGGTTGTTGTCATGCAATAATAGACCACTAGATGGTGCGATTGAAGAATCAGAATTGAGTTGCAGGGAGCCTTGTAAAAATATAAATGAATAATGCATGGTTATGCACTAAGCACAGATGATGGATCCTTCACATTCACAAATACCAAAACAAAGTCTAGAAGTAGAACCCATTATAATCAGTCATTTTGTCTACTGTATGTGGCATGACACAACATGAAAAATTCCTGACAGCAAACTAATGTCCCGTTCTATTTCTGTAATATTCCAGCGCTCTGACACAAAGGGCAACGTTTGCTTTGTCACTTCCAGTAGACAGCCTCAAGCTTTTGTGGCGTGGTGCGGCCGTCGCGGTGAAAAGACAAGAACATATGTTGAGGCATATTGTATCTCGCCCTCAGTTATACCAGTACAAGGGTGTGTAATGAAGAAAGACCACAGTGTGTTGCGTGCCTCAAAACATTAACTTCTGACAATATGAAGTCGAACAAGTTGAGAATAGAGAAGCCACTAAGAGACTTATATATAAAAATATATATATATTTATCTCTACAAAAGGGGCCCGGCAGAAAAGGTTTGGTAACCACTGCATTAGGGAAACTGGTGTGGTTTGCCAAATAAATAATGTTCAGAAAGGCTCTGAAGTAGTTATTTTAACCATATCTGTTTGGAACGACACAACATGTAACAACATGATTGTTCTCCCTCTGGAATGCACTGTTAATGAATGAAATTATGAAAGAGCCTAAAGATTTTCAGCATAACACCAAAATGGGATGCTCCTTCCCCACACATTTCTGTCCTCCTAGAGCTGTGCTGGTAAACTGTAAGTGCTGTTATTGAGAAGTGGATACGAGACATAAAGTAATAGGTTACACAAACTTACTGAGTGGCAGTCCTTGTTGAAAGGTATTAACATTTTCTATCTAAACCACTCAGGAAAGCAATTCTGGCCCAAAAACTCTTCATTAGGTTATGTGAATAAAAAGCCTACATTCAATATGTTTGTCATATAAAGCGATCGTGTCTCTTCAGAAAATTTGGACTAAACCGCTCAATTCATATGGATTAGTTTTACGATCTCTTTACGAACTTTCTGAAACGTCAAAATGGTAGTTGCGTTGCTGTCAATGAAGTGACAGAAATCTCTCAAATGTCATCAAAAAGATCTTCATTTGTGTTCCGAAAAATGAATGAAAGTCTTATAGGTTTGTGTAACCCCTGTTCGAACCGCCCGCTCCAAGTGGGACTAGAACCCGGATCCGTCGGCATGAGAGTCGGACGCTCTAACAAGGAGGCTAAAGGCTGCAACCTCTAGCTTCAGTCGCTAGAGCGTCTCTTACAATCAGAGGAGTGAGGTTTACTCGCACAGCAACTACTAGCTGGCCTCCGTTACACTCACCCCCCAAACCTCACTGCCATCCGGGTCATGGCACCAATGTAACCCCTCATGTTCAAACCGCCCGCTCCAAGAGGGACTCGAACCCGGGTCTGCCGGCATTAGAGTCGGATGCTCTAACAAGGAGGCTAAAGGCTGCAACCTCTAGCATCAGTCGCTAGAGCGTCTCTTGAGATCAGAGGAGTGAGGTTTACTCGTACAGCAACTACTAGCTGGCCTCCGTTACATTTGGAACGATATGAGGCAGAGTAATCATAGGCGGAGGGTGAACCAACATAGGGTAAGGCTAGATGCGATTCCTCCTTAAAAACACATTTAAATAGAATTTTATAAAATAGTTACGTGTTGCCTATCAATAACCTATCCCAGCATAAACACTCTTGTTATCAAAGTGGTTATGTTCACAAACCACTATAATTTGAACAGGCAAGCATATGTGCGATTTGGCATGGCAGCAAGTTTGAATAATAAATAGCCTATTGCCTTACCATAACCTGATTCAGCAAAACATAAGTTTCCTTCAAATTCTGAATGGATAATCACTAAGCTGTCACTCATCTTAATTAATCGCGATCTCACGAAGTTCTACCAGTCGATTACACTGACCTACAATAAATATCTTATTTAGCCTACATAATGTCTACACATTTTGTTACAGTTCAATTATAATGAGAGGATTTGAGTGTACAGATCTCAGCACTGGACAAAAACTGAGTGGTGAGGGCATTATAACTTAAACATGTCTGATTGGCCATTGCATTCAAGAAATCATCAGATAAGTTTTTGATTGGCTACATTGCTCAACACTGCAAAAATCCGCTACACTGTAAATAGAAAAAACTATTTATATTTGTTTCGACGCTCTCAAAAGCACAATCACCAACTCTGTGGATGTTTATCAGTTTATGATGAGAGTATTCGCGAGAGTGCAGAATTCAGTCCGAAGAGTTAAGCAGAGTTCTAAATTGAATGCCGCAATCAACACTTTTAATTTCATTTTCACTTTATTACTAGATTTAGTTTAAATGTGCAGGTGCATTTTTGGCCAAAGCTCCCGTTTATTTCTGAGCCTATTTGAGTAATTTTGACAGAATTTTCAATATGGGGGATATCCTTTTAAGAAAGGCATGTGATCATAGCGATGTGGATATATTTGAACAAGGCCTGCAATTGCACTCCAGTCAAGTAAAGTCACGTCACATTTTTATTATAACGCACTTTATACAATAGCTTTTAAATGAGAATTACACTTCAGTTTAAGCAGCTCTCCAGTGTTTATGTTTTCACTAGCAGACATCTAAGCTTGACAAACTCAATAGAGGATATCACAAGAAGCTTGAAGGACTAAAATAATTTTTTTTATGGGGCTTCCCATGGATGTACACGTTTTTGCAGACCTGACTTTGCCCTCCTCTGAGAGATGTCTTTTCTTGTTCTAGCATTACAATGAGAAGTGAGCCCAATTAAATGAAGTGGAATACAGACTGTGAGCTTGTCTCAGCCAAATCACGCAATATTTTAATTAACCCACAGTTTTAATTATATGATTTTTTGATTCTGTTATGTCTTTTGCTACTGTTTTCCTAACCAAATCTATTGTGCAAAAGCTGATGATTAAAGGTGGGGTTAGTGGTATTTCAAAACTGCTTTAAAAAAAGTGTCTCGGGCCGAGAGCCAAAATAAACGTATAGCCAATCAGCAGTAAGGACCGTGTCTACTAATGACGGGGAAAAGAGAGCGCTCAGTGCACGTCATTCTTCAAAAGACACGACACACAGGACGGACATTAGCCGAGTGACAAGAGATGGCAGATAAAAAAACAGGCTTACGATCAGGCAAGAAGTAGGACCTGTGTAAATACCGGATCAGCTTTCCAACGCTGGAGAGAACTCAAGGAGTGAAGGCCGAGGTTGCTTTATTTCTTCTCGATAGGCGAGTAACATTGATTTTGTTTCACAGAACTAATATGCTAGCTTTTGCTTGAATATGCTCATGTGTTATGTTCGCTTGCTTGTTCATTTGCGATCGTATTGTCGTTCATTTCAGCGATGATAAAGACCCATTCATTTCCACACCGTATAAGCGTTTCAAGCGTCAGCTCCCAAAGTGTGTCCGAAAAGGAAGATGATATACTCCTAACAGGGGCGCTGCTAGCAATTTTGGGCCCTATGAAAGAATTTGATGTTGGGCCTTCTACCACACCAATCTAGCTATCCAAGATCATCTCAGGGGGCCCCAAAAGTGTGTGGGCCCTTAGAATCGTCCTAACTTTCCCCCCCTTAGCTGCGCCCCTGACTCCTAATATATGTTTGCTTCCTTTGGTTCCTCTTTTCGTGATCGATATAACCCTCAAATCTTGTCATAATTGTAATATGTTCATCAGTTGGACTGTCGTGCTCGTGCTATCGAGTTGTTCATGAGAACTGTGTTTGTGTTTTTGGGATGTAAGGGATGACTTTTTCACTGAACATTCGACCTGGATTACCATAGTAACACACATTGCTTTCATTTACTGATGACGTCATACCCTCGGCCGGCTGGCACAGCAGATTCCGCCATAGTCGTTGCCTGGGTTACGTATGTGTGGGGCGGAGCTATCGAAATAGGGGCGTGTTTGTTTTGGTGATTTGAAATCAACATCGGTTACCAAAAAGCACTTACCCTACCTACACGTTGTGTCTTCATGTTTTATGGGGACTCTCCATAGATGTAATGATTTTATACTGTACAAACTGTATATTCTATCCCCTTACACTAAACCTACCCATCACAGAAAACGTTCTGCATTTTTACATTTTCAAAAAACATCATCATAACGTATGGGGACTTTCGGTAACACTTTATTTTACAGTGTCCTTGTTACACGTTACATGTAGTTACTGTAGAATAGCGATAAATTATGCGTAATTGCATGTAACTAACCCTAAACCCCCTATTCCTAACACTATAGTAAGCTAGTACATGTAGTTATTATTACTGACTTAAATGTATAATTACACTGTAACACGGACAACTTAAAATAAAGTGTAACCAGACATTCCATAGACATGGTTTTTATACTGTCCAAACTGTACATTCTATCCCCTAAGAGTAAACCTACCCATCACAGAAAACTTTCTGCATTTTCACATTTTCAAAAAAACATCATTTAGAATGATTTACAAGCTGTTTTCCTCATGGGGACCAAAATATTTCACCACAAGGACAAAGTTTTCAGATATTGCCATCTGTAAGGGGACATATTGTCCTCACAACGTAGGGTTTACCCAGACCACACACACACACACACGCATTTTAAAATAAGTATTTTATGCACTGCATTTATTTGACCAAAAGTAAAATCTCTAATATTGTGAAATATTAAAAAAAGTATATTTTCATGTTTTAAAATGCGATTTATTCTTGTGATGGCAAAGCTGAATTTTCAGCATCATTACTCCAGTCTTCAGTGCCACATGATCCTTCAGAAATCATTCTAATATACTGATATACTACAGTCAAAAAAAAAAAAAAAAAAAAAAATAAGGAGAAAGAAACCCCTCTTGAAATGATAGTTCACATCTATTGGTTTATGTTATTTGGTAACAAGCTGTTTTTTTCTCTCACTTTGCTGCAATGGCAGTAGTAAATAATTTGCTGGAGAGCTGCCATTCATGTCAATCACAGTCCCTGCTGCTTTTGTAATGCTGCTCGTTATAGCAGCAAGTAGTACATTTCTAATTTTAGTCTTCTTACGGTTTGTTTTTCCTGCTTGTTAGCCGCGGTGAGCAGTGCACTTCAACAGTTCAGAGTGCTTTTCTCTCTGACCCCACCATTACGAGACAAGATGAAAAATACGGCTCTCTATGCATGAACTCCATTACAACTCTCCAAGTTCTTTGTGTAGGTTGACCGTATACCTTCTGCATCATCGGCACCTTCTGACAAGGCTTGGAACTTATTCATATCCTCTTGTGTCTGTGTGCCTGGCACTTATGATATTACGCAAGTAAAACGTCCAAAATACAGGCTGTTTCGATCTAGCGTCCTTGTGTTCTCGTACTAAGTCATCATCAACCGTCGATGTTAAATTCCAGTACTCAAGAATGCAAGTACAGAGGACGTATGAAAATACCCGGATGTGTTCTTGATGTCGGGGATGCATCGAATGCAGACTTGAGAGAATCGAACAGTTAAAAATCCCAGAAGACGCTGCGGGCGGTCGACGTAAACTTCTCGTTGTCACTTAAAGAGATTCTCGTTGCAAGCTCACAAATATGTGATGGCTCGTGAAAGCAAACATTTGCCTGTTTGTTTTAATTAATTTTAATTAAGTGATAAAGACCTGAAGAAAGCCTGCAGTATTTTTATTGTCATATTATAAAGAATCTTAACATTGACAAAGCATATAGGTAACATTAAACGTACATACTCGTTTTCACAAATACACGCAGTGAAATAAAATGAAATAAAATAATATGTAAAAAATGTCTATAATAATAGGAAAGATATGTTTTAATAGGTTGTGATATTAGTTTGTGATGTTATGTTGTATTTATTGTGCATTAGCCAATATTAGCTGAGTAACAAGATCGCAGCACATCTCAATTCTCACAAGGATGCGTTCTCTGTCCTTGCATCCTTCCGAGTTCGCTCTTTCAAGGTTGCCTGGCAAGACCGGTCTCCACGGGAACGCAAGTCTACTCTGTTCTTTGCATTCTTGGAATTGAGAAACAGCCACAGACTCAGGCCACATCCACACGAAGCCAGACCAGAGCTTTCCCTATCCAATCATTTTTTTCCACTTGTCTCAAGAAATATCTGCGTGCACATGAAACCACTGAAACCAACTCAAAACAATGTAGTATACATGCCAGACCAGTATGTGGCACTGTAATTCTGCCTCAGAGATACACTAAAAACAGAGAAGAAGACTTTGAGCA
Organism: Gobio gobio; assembly: GCF_949357685.1. Lineage (NCBI taxonomy): Eukaryota > Metazoa > Chordata > Actinopteri > Cypriniformes > Gobionidae > Gobio > Gobio gobio. The sequence goes on from NC_137115.1 coordinate 47,623,508, forward strand.
TGCGCGAGACGTGGTGTGATGTCATCACCGGATTGGCCGTACACACAAAAACGCAAGGGTGTAGGTTTCAGATTTATCCACTCTGACACCAGGTTTTAAAAAAAAAATACCGGTTTCAGGCTCCCAAAACGTCGGATCCGTCTGGACGAAGCTAAACGTATTTCCATGTGGACGGGGCCTCAGTCAAGGAGGAAAACAGGGAACAGGTGAGGTTAATCAATTAACAAATTAGTAACCATGGAAACAAATGGGAACATGCAAACCATAACAACTAATGAACAGGGACAAAGGAAACAAGAACTAACACAGGTAAAACAATGTCAATGAAGTCACAATTACGAAAAAATTAAGTATCAATTGAAAGATACTATAAGTCGCCTTGTGAAATATAGTTGCAGGCTTCCATATAAAAATCTTTAACATTTTTAAAAGAGGAATGTATAAAAGCCTAAATTCTAAATCACAGTAAAAAAATCAAAATAAAAATGATAACTGTGAGATTTAATTGTGATTTATAAAGTAAGAAATCATTTACAATTATAAAAGCTAACTGCTTGATTAAAAAGTCACATTGCGACAAATAAAGTCACATTGAGATTTAAAAATGATATATGAGGTCATAATTACAAAAAATTATCATTTGAACTGTAGTCAGGCTTCCTTAGAATATCTTTAAAATCTAAAAAAAAGAGAGAAAAAAATACTTTTGTTTTGTATTCTTCAGTTGTACTTATTTCAAGCAAGCTGATTTTCTTCACTCAGACTGACTTCTCTGCTCTCAAATGTTTGTGTGTGTGTGTGTGTGTGTGTTTTTCTCATGCTGATGTGCTTGTTTTGAGTCATGCTTTAGCTAATTGTCTCAGGTAGCACCTCACCATAGTGCCAAACCTCTCTAAGCTTTCGGAATTGAAGAGGTGGATCATAGACAGACTAGATCATCACTTGATTAATGTTGAGCTACTCCACACACGACTGCACACTTCTGAAAAATAAAGTATATGTACCTCAAAATGCATCATATGGCGATGCATCTAACTAGATCAACAAACGTTTCAACCTACTTGACTGCTCTCCACTTTCTCCTGGTCTTCACAGAGTCAGGCTTCATATATATTCCAGCATTCCTCATTTATTGGTCATAACTTGTCGTTTAGTTAACGTGTACATTTTAATAACAACAGCTAGATCTGATTAACAACATATCAAATAAAAAGCTGTCAGCCATGCATTTAACAGTTAGTAGGCTACTTTAGTAGTCCAGTTTTTATAACAATATGAGAGAATATGCCTTGGTCTCATAAATGGCAAATATATTGTGTTGAACAGTCTGAAAATCGTTCTCTGAAACTGACAGACAAACACTTGAGGATAATTGCTAAAAGACATGAAAGTACAGCTTGAAAAAAAAAAAAACTGCCTCCGAATTTAACCATCACCTTTGTATTCCGGTCTCCAAAGAAAGCTTTACAAATTTAAGCAAGTATAGGGGATGCCATTCAGGAAGCTATTTGTTTCTTCAATCATATTTTGTCACATGCAAATTCACGGTCAAAAATCTTAGGACTGTGAATAAACGCTCCTTGTCCTTTAAATGCAGTCCTGCCTGGAGGGGTTATCCTATTTATGCTGTGCCATGTGCTTATCAGCCTAATGTTCTGTCTACCCAGTGTACATGAACGCCTGTATAACTCCTTTGTGAATTTGTGCTTATATTTGTGAGCATTGGATATTTCTGGTTCCTTGGACACAGGAGCTTATGAGAATGTGCATCAGCCATGTATTCACCCAGGAGGCAAGAAATGCAGTGCAAACTTAAAACCAAACTAAATCAATATTATGACTTTAAAATAGTGTGCAGCAGAGACATACACATCATCTCTATAAACCAGCAACTCTTTTGCTTTTCTTTGAACTCTTTGCATTGAATGAGGTCTTAAAGTGTGCATGAGGGGGGTAACTGCCAAAAACATTTTTTTTTTTTAAAGTGCAGATAATAATATAATAATTAACTTTAGATGCACATATGTGCCAACGACCATATGCTTTCATCCTTTTTGAGGATTTGTAAACTAGCACTTTTAGAACAAACATTTATAGTTATTATGTGTAAAAAAAATACAAAAGCATAAACGGTTAGACTTTGATGTGACTTTTTTTAAAATATACAGTATATGTAAATATCCATGTAGCTCATGTACATACAAAATTATTATTGCGTTGGTCGCCGATAAGGCAAATATTGTTCCATATGCATTAATCCGTGTAAACATAAAAAAAGAAACAAACGACACATTAAAAAAGACACAAACACATAAAAGTCCAACATGGTACTTATATATTCTGGAACATATTTTATGTGTGATGTTATGAAAGACTTTTCATGTATACTGATTATGCAAACGGATAATAAGTATTATTTCAGTGCAAAGGACAAGTCAGAATATTGGGCGGTGAAATTAATAGAGCTGGATGAATATTCAACTTCATTTCAGACAATTCTGTTGTTGAAACATATAACAGACTCAGTCGGTCTAACTATTGAGTATATGAGAATGAAATCTGAATGGACGTACTTCTGTGTGCGTAAAACGATCCTGGATTGTTTACTTTTATGGTTAATTGCTTCAATTTGATGCACACACGCACATATGGGGGTATAAATAAGTGCATGTATTCAAATATGAAGCAATATTACATGAGAAAGAGTGTGTTATGGATGCAGGAATTGCTGTTTATAGACAAGATTACTAAAATTAGTCAGGTTAAATCAAGCAAAGATGGCGTGAGTCGTTTCTGAGAAGTTTAAAGAGTGATAAGGACACAATTGCGTAACACTGCTTTTATAAAACATTTGAATAAAAAAAGTTATTTTTAGAATAACATACATTTTAGACACAATGTTGCCAGTTACTTTGTCTGTTTTTGCTCGAAAATAGCTCCAAAGCCACAGCGGATCTGTTCCAACAGCTACTGGGTGTTTGTTCCTGAATTAACCGAACTCATCGTCAAATGAATGATTCAATGATTCACTCGTCTTGTCTCCACCTACTGGTGCAACAATGTAGTTTTCACAGAAATACTATTTTACTAGGTGGCTATTTCGTTTGAATTTTTATGATGTGAGAGATGTCATAACAAAATATATGATTTTTAAGAAAAAAGGTATTAAAGGTGCAATATGTAAGACTTTTGCAGTAAAATATCCAAAATCCACTGGGCCAGTGTTATATATTTTGTTCAGTTGGACATTTTGAACATTGTGAGTTTTTATAACATAATGGGAACGTTAGTACAACATTATAGCACATTTTTGTTAGCTTGATGCAAAAGAAGTCACTGAAACTCCTAATGCACAGACTGATGTAAAAATGTAAAAAGTCCCAGAGCTGTTGGACTGTTATATCAGCACTCTTGGAATGCATCTTGAAAAAATCTAATTTGAGGTCTGAACTAACCAGAGGTGGACAAAGTACACAACTCCATTACTTGAGTAAAAGTAAAAGTACTACTGGTAAAATATTACTCCGTTACAAGTGAAAGTTGTAAAGATAAATTTTTAGTTAAAAGTACAGAAGTACTTGCTTTTAAAAGTACTTAAAGGGTTAGTTCACCCAAAAATGAAAATTCTGTCATTAATTACTTACCCTCATGTCGTTCGACACCCGTAAGACCTCCGTTCATCTTCGGAACAGAAATTAAGATATTTTAGTTGAAATCTGATGGCTCTGAAAGGCCTGCATTGACACAATGGCACTTTACACTCTCAAGACCCTTAAAAGGTACTAAAGACGTCGTTGCAAAGTCCATCTCACTACAGGGGTTCTAAAATAACTTTATGAATCGGCGAGAATAGTTTTTGTGCGCAAAAAAACCCTAAATAACGACTTACATAGTAATGACGATTTCAAAACAAGGCATCATGAAGCTTCGAAGCGTTATGAATCAGTGAGCCGAATCATGTTTCGGATCGCGTGTCAAACCGCCAAACTGCTGAAATTTGGCGATTCAAACCGCTGATTCGACTCGCTGATTCATAATGCTTCGAAGCTTCATGATGCCTTGTTTTGAAATCGTCATCACTATGTAAGTCATGCTCCATCTGACATGCTAGCATACGACTACCTTGAACTCATTTAAATACTTGTTTAAAAGTTACAAAGCTCTTATCAAAGTCGAAATCATACTAGAAAAGAAAGGTTACTACATTGTGTTTATTTGACAGGATTATGTAAAAACATAAATATTTCTGAAAGGACTTCAGTTAACATTATTAGCCCAATTTGTTTTTGCATGCTTACCAATGTCATTGTCGAATGTTATGCGTTAGCGCTGTATCCACAAGGCTATGGCAACTTGTCGGGCAAATCCATTTGACTGACCATATTTCATACAGTGTTCATTTTGACAGCACATTTTTATTTAGTTGTAGTCATAGTCTTTTCACTATAACATTTTAGGCATCTGAATTGTTTTAGTTTTAGTCTAGTTTTAGTTGACTATAATAAGATTTTAGTAGATGTGGTCTGGAGTCTGAGAGGCAGCTTTCTGTGTGCGCATTCCGGAATGAATTGAGCTCTCTTCCGCGTCGTCGCCCCTTTTCAGACTTATTCACATGTCTGCTCTTCTGAATTTAATCTTTTCAGAAAACTGAAACATACTTTCTGAGTATGACCGCGCACTGCATCTGGGAACTGCCGCCTTTTATTCTGCCATCAACTGATTGGTGTTCAAAAAATGCTTGGAACTAACTAACCAACCGTTGTATGAAAATACAAAATACTTGCTACTTGCAAGTCCCTGTGTGCAAGATCTATGTAACATTGCCATGCATGACTCTTTATTCTGTACTTTATTAACAAAATAAGGATTGCTTAAGTTTTCTCTTTGAACAGACCAAAATATCTCTGTGCATATCTCTTGGGGCAATCTCTTATAGAAATGTGAGGGGAAGTAATGTTCATTTCAATTTATGCTCCTCTATTGCTGTAAGGGTAACCTTCCTTTTATGGGATTTCTGGAAATTAATTTTCTCTGCCTTCTCTGAATAAGGGCAAGACAAGAGAGATCTTATAATGCAAAGGAAATAAGAATAAGAAAGAAAAAGTAGCTATACAATATTTACAAAAGCACCCATTCTCATAGCAGGTAATCTTCTAATAAGAAGTTCAAAAGTCTGTCATTCAAATGCTCAGCTGGTTGCAATTGCTCTCTATAAGAAAGGGTGATGCATATTATACCTGTGGAGAGGGTTTAATAAATTCTTCCATTCTCCCCGGTGACAGGATGTCTATTCCCGAGTGTGTTTGAGAAGGAGGGGTTGTGTGTTTGTTTATACATGGCAAGATTTAATGAGAGGAGACAGGGAAGGGCCGTATTTGTTGGTGTGTTGATGTGCCAGACAGCTCAGTTCCCTGTAGCAGGGAAATGGGGCCAACTCGGACCGTAGCTCAGATCTGTCTGCAACACCCACTGAAGCTGAATTGAGCTTGACTTCTGCCAAAGCACCTTCTCCTGTCTCCAGGTCTGGGTGGGTGGGAGGAACCTTGAGGTCACTATGAAATTAATTTCCCTTGCAGCAGCAGTGCTGACACCTTCTCTTTAATACAACGCCTCACTGAAATCAATTACTGTCATGCTAATGCTTAGGAGATATATATTTTAATCAGGAGAGCACGCCGTACTCATTACATAATCAAATGTGGTGGTGATTATTCTGGATGCCAATGTTAAGACCTGCTTGGGGCTTCATCATAATAGTGGAGTGCAATGCAAATCCCACATCACGCCTGCAGGGAGTAAATTATAATTAAAATATTGTTGTACAATTAATTAAAGGGTTATAATTGTGAGAAAGATCTGCAAATCTTCCCATATGGTCAAATATAAAAAATATATATAATTCACTTGCAGACTATATATGAGAACATTAGTCTAATCTGTCTATTTTGTCTGAATAAATTAAATAAATTGCACAATAATTAAGTCATTAATTCAATTAAAACAAAATAAGATACGTTTATTATGCGCCTAACTACAGATTTCTGATTCACCCTTTTGGCTTTATTGATTTCAATCAAAGTATGTTCTCAAAGGCCTGCTGGAGGTCTCAGATTGTTTCAAGTAAGGTTACAGGCTCATTTTCTGTGTGTGTCAGTGAAACGGGTCTCTCTATTATAGATATCTTTTTGAAGTGTGTCTGCGGAATGCTAAATTAACTGGTCATAAATAACTAGTGTTTTTTTTCAAAATCACCTTCCAAGCAAATTCTTGTTGATGCCAACAGACTGCTCACAGAAATCGGGTGAGTTCAGCAAAAGTGAGACGTCAGGTAAAGTGGGATAAATTAAATCTGACCTGAAAATGATCTATTATCACTTTTATATATATATATATATATATATATATATATATATATATATATATATATATATATATATATATATATATATATATATATATATATATATATATATATAGGTGTATTGTATATATGTTGTATATTGTTGTTTTATATATATGGCTGAGAGTAGAAAGCTTTTATAGTCACACAGCAGTGGCTTAGGTCAGTCTGAATTTTAGGAGAATCCACTTTTTAAAAGATTTTCTATAGGTAATTTTTTTAGGTCTATCTTGCATGAACTGTTTTTCAAACACAAACTATTTTATAGACATTAAAATATAAATTTAAAGCGATTTCACCAAGAACGATAAGAGTCCACACCAACGCATAATTTGTGCTGCATTTTTGTCGCCTGCTGCTTTAAATGCTCAAGCTCTTAAAGCAGGATTCTGATTGGCTGTCAATGTCTTTATCGTTTATCAGCTGCTATCAGCAGCTTTATCGCTCTGTCTCATTATCATTATAGTTGTGGTGTGGGCTATTCTTTCATATTTAAAATGATTTTTAGAACTGTATTTTTTGAATGGACCCAATTTGCATACTGTCCTAAATAGTATTCGAAATTAGAATTAGTATCCCAAATCGTAAGGTGTGTCCCCATTCACATACTCATGCACTATTCTATGCCGTTCTATAGTATAAATATTGCGAGTAGTGTTCACTGAAAATTCCAAAAAGAAAAACGTACAGTTTAAATACCCAGATGATGCACCTTGGCCCTGTCCCAAATGGCACACTTCATATGCACTTTCGGTCTTGCGGACTTAAAATGGCTGCCATGTACGCGTGTCCATTAAGTTCATGAGACCGTACGATGTCCCATTTGTCATTTTAGGTTTCAGGAGGGTGCTCTTGAGCGCCCCCTTTTGCAGCCTATTCGGTTGTTAAGTCTGATGTCACGCAGCAGCGCTTCTGGGTCCAAACGCTCTATCTCATACCACAAGAAAAACAACAAACCACGATGCTAATATACACACACAATGTGGTGTAATACTACAAAAAAAAAATTATAATCATAACCTTTATCTCCATACCAAAATTCCAGATGGCCAGACAGTGATTCATCTTTTATAAATTGTTAAAATATTAATGTCTGCGACGCTGTGAGCACAGAGACTGTTGTGTAGACTGTAAGTATTAAAATGTTTGATGTTTAATATGAATAAATAGCACTCATAAAAGGCCGTCGATGGCATTCTCAAGTGAAACGAGTTGAGGCTTGGACCAAGAAACGGCGTTCTAACGTCATGACTTAACAAGTGGATATGCACCCTACGAGCAGTGTTGGGGTGTAACCAGTGCTGGTTACTTTGAAAAGTAATGCATTACAATATTGTGTTACTACTTTAAAAAATAACTAATTGCATTACTTAGTTACTTTTTAAGAAAAGTAATGTGTTACGTCTCACCTGGGCTGGGCTTGTTTCATTTATTTATTTTAATAAAAAAGTTAAATTTTGGGGCAAATGTAAAGGCCCTTTCACACCAAAACTTTTTTATAAAGAGGCTGAAAGAAAATGCTAATTCACGCATGTACAGTAGAGGGTGTAGCTCAAACAGACCTTGAATAGCGGATGCAGGAGAAGAAAATTTAACACTTACTTCACCAATAAAAACAAAAAATCGAAAGTAATTTTTGCTTATGGTTGAACTGCATCATCGAAGGTCAGCAGCAAGTACATTTGTCAATAAAGTAAGATTAAATGCATAGACAATATTGTATTTAACATATTGGAGTTTTGCATCTGATTTAGCATTTCACTGATTTTATTCATTTTAAGGAATTCTGAATCTTTTTTTGTGCAAGTGTGATGAGTATTCTCACATTTAGCCTAGAACTACCATAACCAATGCACTTACAATTTCTCTCAACATGGGGACAGGAGAGCTGTGTAAATAAATGGGAAAACAAAGTACCTTGTGTTACTTATTAAAAAAATAAGTATAACTTTGTTGTAGATTTAAATGTAATGCATTACTTTAGTTACTTGAAAAAAGTAATCTGATTACGTAACTCGAGTTACTTTGTAATGCGTTACCCCTCAACACTGAGTCTGCACTTTTTTCGTGACATAACGTCGCTTTGACTGTCGGGAAGAAGTCTGCTGCGGAGCTCACTTCAGTGCACCTTCTGAAACCTAAAATGACTAATGGGACACCCTACGGTCTCATGGACTTAACTAACTCGTACATGCGGCAGCCATTGTAAGTCCACAAGACCGTGGGCCCTATTTTAATGATCTGAGCGCATGGTCTGAAGCGCATGGCGCAGGTGCACTTAGGACATGTCCAAATCCACTTTTGATAGTTTAATGATGGAAAAAACGGTCGGCGTGCATGGTGCAAAAAGGTTTTACCTATAGTCTCTTAATGAGTCATGGGTGTGTTTTGGGCGTAACGTGCAATAAACCAATCAGAGTCTCCCATTGACTTTAGACCAGGTTTTTGTTGGTCAATGGCGCAGTCGATTTCAGCTGTCTCAAAATAGCAACGCGCCAACAATGAGCCTGAACACACCTAGTTTTCAGACCAGCACGCCTATGGGCGGGCGCGAGTGCATTTGCTATTTAAACAACGTGGCGCTGGATGTGAAAATGATAACTGCATCGGACTGAAACAAGCAAAAAACACTTGCATTGCGCCTGGTGTCGCATTTACCCGGGTGTATGATAGGGCCCTGTAAGTGAAGTGTGCCATTTGGGACGGGCCTGAAATGAGCTCTTCAGCAGACTTCTTCTCGACAGTCACATACCCCTTTTCCACCAAAGCAGAGCTAGAGCTAGAGCTAGATCGGAGCCAGAGCCTAGTTTCAAATCGGTTCTTTGTGTTTCCACAACCAAAGCCCTAGCTCCGAGCCAGGAAAAGTGGTTCTTAAGTAGCACCAAAACGTTGCTGGGCTAGAACAGGGCTAGAAGTAAGAACCGATTACGTCAGGCGCTGGGGGCGGGGTCAACAAGACCAACACAAACTTGAGATCCGCCATGTTTGAAATAGCAGCTAATGGAGCTAACAGCTGCTGCTCGTTTGTAATCTCCGTCTATACAAATTACGGCGAACTGCATGAATGCGTTGGATTCGCTGTGTTTTCGTTGTGTTTTGATGCCGATGTAGGATCGTAAAGCCATGTGAATCAATAGTAACGCAACGTTTGCATTGTTGATGGAAGGCTTGTTCGCAGCGGTGCTGTGCAGAGACAGATCGCCGTATGATAACGAGTCCAGCGAGAGCAAATGACTCCTTATGCTTTTAATTCACTCATGCGTTTTTTTTAAATATATATCATACGTGGATCGGTCTGCGCAGCGCCGATGCGTCTCGAACAAGCCTAGTGTGTGTGTGTTTCCCGCTGTCCAGGGTTGCCAGGTTTTCACAACCAAACCCGCCCAATTGCTACTCAAAACAAGCCCAATCGCGTTCCAGGGGGGGATTCCCCAGTAAAAATCACATTTGGGGGTAAAATATGTGTTTTTTGGCATGGTTGCCTACTAAAATTCGCATTCCCGGGGCTAAATATCACATAATTGGGGTTGCTTCATCCCGCGGACATGAAAAAACAGCCCGCGGCAAAACCACAGACTTGGCAACATTGCCGCTGCCTCGCTAGCATTGCTGAGAAAGATGAGACGTATACAGTGACATAAGACTGGCTCTGTTGTGGCTCTCAGCATGTGGAAAAGCAAACGGTTCTTAGAAGGCTCCTCAGTCGAACCAACTATGAACTGGGACTAGCTCTGGCTCTGATAGCTCTAGCACTGCCTTGGTGGAAAAGGGTACAAAGTGGCGTTACGTCACGAAAGTGGGGCTCGTAGGAAGGCCACGAGTGTTTAGGGTACCTAAATTTGGGACAGGACCTATTTAAACAAGAGAAAAAAGAAAAAAAAAACGAACTGAACTGTCACAGTGGGGTAGGGGCTATCAGACTCTGATGTTGAATGACAAATTAACCTTAGCCTAGTCCAAAGTTCAAACACAACTTGCCTACTGCTCTGCTACACATTAAAAAAGTATGTTATTTTGGTTACACTTTATTTTAAGGTGACATAGTTACATTGTACTTATAATAAGTGAGTAATACACTCTAAAAAAAAAAAGGTTCTATATGGCACCAAAAGTGGTTATTCGTCGTAATCATATGGAACCACTTTTGGTGCTATATAGCACCATATCTTAACATGTTCTGTATGGTAGCGGTGCTATATAGCACCAGCACCTTAGCAAAAGAACCGCAGAAGAACCGCTGAAGAACCACTGAAGCACCAAAATTGGTGCTATATAGCACTAAAAAAGGTTCCCCTATGATTACGAGCCTTTTTTTTTAGAGTGTATGATTACGAGCGAAGAATCACTTTTGGTGCCAAATAGAACCTTTTTTTTTTTTGAGTGTATTACTCACTTATTATAAGTACAATGTAACTATGTCACCTTAAAATAAAGTGTAACCAAAATAACATACTTTTTTAATGTGTAGCAGAGCAGTAGGCAAGTTGTGTTTGCTATACAGCACTTAAAAGGTTCCCCTATGATTACGAGCGAAGAACCACTTTTGGTGCCATATAGAACCTTTTTTTTTTTTGAGTGTATTACTCACTTATTATAAGTACAATGTAACTATGTCACCTTAAAATAAAGTGTAACCAAAATAACATACTTTTTTAATGTGTAGCAGAGCAGTAGGCAAGTTGTGTTTGCTATACAGCACTTAAAAGGTTCCCCTATGATTACGAGCGAAGAACCACTTTTGGTGCCATATAGAACCTTTTTTTTTAGAGTGTATTACTCACTTATTATAAGTACAATGTAACTATATGTCACCTTAAAATAAAGTGTAAATAAAGTGTAGGAACCGCAGAAGAACCACTGAAGCACCAAAATTGGTGCTATACAGCACTTAAAAAGGTGAACTACGAGCGAAGAACCAATTTTAGTGCCATATAGAACCTTTTTTTTTTTTTAGAGTGAATGAATTAACTACATGTAGCCTCACACTTACAGAGTTACAGTTAGGGTTTGGGTTAGTTGCTTGTAACTATGCATAATTTACTGTCACCTTAAAATAAAGTGTTACTGTACTTTTTCTTCACAAAAACAGTACATCATTTTACAGCTGTTGCTTATGGTAACCTCCTCAGGTGGTCGCGAGTTGGGTTTGTGAACATTTAGTTGCACAGCTTGAAAATATGGCTAACCAATTTGTAATCTAATCTTTGTGTTTACAAGAATTAGGTTTGAAAATGTAAACGAAACTGTATGAATAATTAAAACTCTTCAGTATTGTTTCCTTCGGGGATGAGGGATTCAAATCCCCTGATAAACACACCCCGTCCCATCCCCGTGATTCATCCTCTGGTTTAGGTTAAATTAATGAATGTACATTGCTAAATATGGATCACAGAAAGTTCGGCAACACAATTGACCTACGTACAAGATGATGACAGTTCAAACTGATACCCGCAACGAGAGCGAGCGCGCGCGCGCGTGTTGTCAAGTGACGTGCGAGGGAATTAGGTGGAAAGTCCGTGGATGCGCGCGCTGCGGAGACAGCAGAGCAGACACACGCGGACATTCACACATCACTCTCCAACTGGAACAGAAAGCACAGAGGTAGCTATCGAAGATACATATTGGTCAATATTATCTGAAACTTACTTTCTGCAGAATTTCCGTTCATTTAAACAGGACTTTCTCTCTGATAAAGTAGAGGTTGGTGCCTTTTTAGTTACAAATCAGTCTGAATAACTACCATACCAAGACGAGTACCTTGCGAACAGGTGTCTTGTTGGATTTAAAAAACTACCCTTCTGTCTTTGAAGTGTTTGAGAAGAGCTACATTTGAACTTGAAGATCGGGATTTTGGATGTGTAAATTAACCGAGGTTTTGTAGACAGTGAGATGAACAAACAACTACTTATTCCAAGGTCATTGGATTTCTTCTAAGTGATCATTCGAGGAGCCGCGTCAGGTAAGTTAAGCAAATAATTTAATGATTAAAAAAACGACTGTTAAGTGAATATAGGACATGTGTTTTGACTTTTAATGCTTATTCTAAAACCATAAAAAATGGCATGCTTACACAGTGTTTTAGCAATGCATTTAAACATAGTAAAGGAGAGTAATCAACATCAAAATTGCATTGATGGTACATTTATTTTCAATTATAATGGCAATTTTTGTAGTTGTGACACGCATCAGGCTGTTCTAAAAACACTTGAACAGTTTAATATCTGAAAAATATACTCTTTTTTTTATCTCACTATCAAATAAAGGAGCTTTTCCAAGTACTTTCACTGTCCATCGCTCCCCTGGATCATCATCATCATGGATCGTCTGTAAACCTCATTGTGCAGCAGGTAGCCGAACGAATGCAGCAAACACTTGCTTTTGCTCTTCAGTGATGAATGACAGCTCTCCAACATCTGAGAACATCATGTTTCCCCAGCTGACTGCAGATGCTCTGAATGGCAGTTGTGACTATACCTTGCCCATGTGCAACAATAGCGCAGGTGAAGCGGCATTGCAGCTGCCCACCTTTTCCATGGCAGCGAAAGTGAGGGTGATAATTACCTTCACTCTTTGCGCAGTGTCAGCTGTGTGCAACCTCGCCGTGTTGTGGGCTGCCAGCACCAATAACAAGCGCAAATCCCATGTGCGAATTTTGATCATGAACCTCACCGTTGCCGACCTGCTGGTGACTTTCATCGTGATGCCAGTGGATGCGGCTTGGAACATCACGGTTCAGTGGTTGGCGGGCGATCTGGCTTGCAGATTGTTAATGTTTCTGAAGCTCGTGGCTATGTACTCCTGTGCATTTGTGACTGTGGTCATAAGCCTGGACAGGCAGTCGGCCATTCTCAACCCTCTGGCCATCAATAAGGCTAAGAAGAAGAACAAAATCATGCTAAGCGTGGCCTGGGCGATGAGTGTTGTTCTCTCTGTCCCTCAGGTGAGGAGCTGCTTGAGTGATTTTTAATGTTTTTCACTGTCTTATCTCGGTGTGCAGCATTACTCGCATTCACAAGGACCCCCAGAGTCTGGCGTAACACCCTGAATCATGTAGAGAGATCAAAATGAACATGACAGGAGGTTTTACTCCCTGCCTTCTCGAGTTTAGACTTGAAATATTCATATTTGTTCTTATTTAATCTGGTTTTAAACCACAAATTCGTTCACTCTAAATGAAAAATGTATTTGTCCATTCTGTTGAAATTTGCTATCATTATAAAACAGATGAAAATGATTTACTCACTTTCATGTTTGACTTTCTATCTTCCATGGAACACTTTAACGGAATGTCCAAACTGCTCCCAGGCCATGAAATACAATGTGTGTGTGTGTGTGTGTGTGTGTGTGTTGTGTGTACTGTGTACATGTTTTTCTATCATGGTGGGGATTTCAATCTGAATGCACAAAGACTCACGGGGACTCGTGTCACCGTGGGGACCTATAAATTGAGGTCCCCATGAGCAAACAAGCTTATAAATCATACAGAATGAGTTTTTTTGAAAATGTAAAAATGCAGAAAGTTTTCTGTGATTGGTTTAGGGTTAGGTTAGGGGATATAATATACAGTTTGTACAGTATAAAAACCATTATGTCTATGGAGAGTCCCCACAAAGATAGTAAACCAGACATGTGTGTGTGTGTGTGTGTGTGTGTGTGTGTGTGTGTGTGTGTGTGTGTGTGTGTGTGTGTGTGTGTGTGTGTGTGTGTGTGTGTGTGTGTGTGTGTGTGTGTGTGTGTGTGTGTTGTGTGTTTGTGTGGTCCAGGTATACCCTCCATTATAAGAGACAAACTGTCCTCACAAAGATGGCAATATACAAAATCCTTGTCCATGTGGGGACATTTTTTGGTCCCCATGAGTAAAAAAGCTTATAAATCATACTAAATTATGTTTTTTGAAAATGTAAAAATGCAGAAACTTTTGTGTGATGGGTAGGTTTAGGGGCAGGATTAGTGTAGGGGGATATAATATACCGTTATATAAGTATAAAAACCAATATGTCTATGGAATGTCCCCAAAGTGTGTGTGTGTGTTTGTTTGTTTTTGTGATTTATGAGGACACAAATTTGTATAATGACACTGGTATTACGACTTAAAAATGAAATATGAGAACAATGTTTTATTAAAAATGTAAAAATGCAGAATGTTTCCTGTGGTGGATAGGTTTAGGGGTAGGGGTAGGGGTAGTGTAGGGGGATAGAATGTTCAGTTTGTACAGTATAAAAACCATTACGCCTATGGAATGTCCTCACTTAGATAGCAAAACAAACCTGTGTGTGTATGTGTGTGTTTAAATCATTAGTCACGATCTTCATTCTATCTCAGATCTAATTTACATTAAACGGCACTTCACACCTTGCTTGAAGTCACTAATGCTATACTCCACATACGTCACAATGCACCATATTTTAATATGCGCATATTGAAATCATCATAAAAGACATGGCAGAAAGAGTGAACCTTAGTGTCCCTCACACAAAGAAACCATATATGGTTGTATAGATGGTACCTCTTTTAGAACTTGACCATTATTCATTTTCATAATACTGAAGAAAAAAAAGCAGCATGAAGATTCTGCACACTGTCTCCTTTTGTGTTTTACGGAAAGAAAGAAAGCCATACATGTGTGGTACAATATCAGGGTGAGTAAAGGTTGACAGAATGTTTATTTTGGTGTGAACTATCCCTTTAATGTATTACTGTATTTTTCGTACCGTACGTATTCACACTTGCCAGAGTGTCTTTTAAATCATATTGACAACCACATGTCAAATCAGTGACATATTCAGTATTCTTCCTAGACCTGGGGTAAAATTAGAATCAGAGCTAGAAAGTGTTGCAAAATTCATACATGTTCATAGATTAGTTCAGCAATTACAGTACACGCTCTCATCAGCCCTTTAATTTCACCTCAGATTTAACATAATGACTAGTGCTGAGACACATTACTCAACATTACACACACACACACACACACACACACACACACACACACACACACACACACACACACACACACACACACACAGTTCTGTTGTCATGTTTTATGGGGACTTCCCATAGACACAATGTTTTTTATCCTGTACAAACTGTATATCCTATCCCTCTATTCTACCCCCCTCACCACTGCACATTTTGTATGTCTCTTTCATCTAACACACCTGTTTAACTCATCAGCTCATAAACACAGAATGCAAGACTTGAATTGGGTGTGTCTTATAAGGCAGACAACCAAAATGTGCAATGGTGGGGCGCCCCAGGACAGGTTTGAGTAGCACTGGTATTAGGGTTGGGGACACTGACCGAATTACGCAGAGTACCGATTCACATTAAATCAATCTGTACCAAATTTCGGTACCTGAGAACGCATCTGGTGATATAGTGTCTGTGAATATTAAACCGTAAAAAGACTATTTAAATACGAATCCTGCGTGTCTCTGTGCGAATGAATGCCGTAGAAGCGCGGTTTACCACACACACACACACACATACACTCACTCCGTCACTATCGCGCTCACTATCACTATGACGATCGCGTGTTTTCATCTCTGCGTCTCATATGAGGACATGAACGCACGAACGTCATCTCCAGAGCCACAGAGAGTCACTTTATGACCATTTAACCGTTTAATTTGAGAAAAACTACCGTCATATCATCAACACAGAAACTCAAAGGTCTTCACGGCAACACGTCAAAATAAAAGTCCGGTTTATCTTGACAAATACATCACTGTTGTACAATAATACTAACACTAATGTAATAATAATAATCAAAACTTTATTTTTTTTTCTGTTTTAATTAAGGATGCACCGGCTGACCGGCCAAAAATCGGATTTCCGATTTTTTTTCTGATTTCCGGAACCGGTTTTCTTTGTATTTTTCTGCCGATTTTTCCGGAAGTGCGCCCGCGTGCACATACGCCTATATTGCCATCATTCGCGAACATGTCACTTGTGTGTTACAAACGGAAACTGGATAACTGAGGGAAGGAGATACGCTGAAGGTAATGAAGAGTCGCTTTCCTGCGCGAGCTGAAGTTGCGCGAGCTGAACTCTCCGCGCCCTGCACAAGCGCAGATAGTGAGCGATTGTTCAGCTCAGCTTCTCACGTGTTGGATCAGATGAGAACGAAACAGACTAACTTGTGACAAAGCCGAAATACTTCTTTTTGTAGCCTAAAGAAGAACATGCATGCACTTTTGAAATGAAATCCTATCAGTTCTGTAGCCTATAGGATGATCATTTTTATTTTACCTTAAAATGACATTATTACTTAATTTGATTTAAAAACACCTGCTGTAGCATCTTAGTTTTTTTCGTTGCACTAAACAATATTTGATTTAACATTTTGGAACAATTATATACTTTAGTATACTTTATATACTTTGGTTTGATGTAATTTAACTGGTAAAGACTTTTTTTCTTTACACTGAATTTAAAAACAAATGCTGATTTAAGTAACATCTTTGTTTGGATTGCAAAATATGCAGTTGTTGCCTTTAATTTCACCTTTCAGCCTTTTAATTTCCAATTCAATTTCCCGTTAATTTCAGATTGTGGACTTGTTTTCATTAGCCAAAAGCCAATTTAGCCTGTTAAATACCAAATAAACATTTTGTTCATGTATACTTTCATACTTTTATTGTGTAAAAAAAATTAAAAGAAATCGGTATCGGAATCGGCCAGTTTTCTTGAAAAAAATCGGTATCGGAATCGGCCATGTAAAATCATGATCGGTGCATCACTAGTTTTAATGTTTTAATTTGAACCGTATAAAGCTCAGTTGTGCAGCCTTTGTTTGACAAAAAAAGTTTAATTAAATTAAAAGATACATTAAATTAATGTCTTATCTCTTCATTTGATTACCAGAAAATACACAACACATCATTTGTGGGAAATCTTTTCATAGAAATTAAATTAAAAAGAAAAAAATAATATGGTTGTTTTTTATTAATTAATTTTAAGTACCTAGTAGCCTAATATTATATACTAGTAAATATTGCAGTATACAAACATCACAGACAATGGCAGACAGAGACCAGGGCAGCTCTGGCATAATGTCAATAACACTTCTATAAATGACTTACAGGTTATTTATAGTTATTGATGTAAACATCCCTAAAGATGATTTTTTATCTCCTAACCCTAAACCTACCCATCACAGAAAAAAATTCTGCATTTTTACATTTTCAAAACACATAATTAAGTATGATTTAGTATGAAAAAACTGTCCCCACAAGGACAAGGATTCTGGATATTTCCATCTTTGTGGGGACATATTGTTCCCATAATGAGGGTTTACCAGGACCACACACACGCACACACACACACACACACACACACACACACACACACACACACACACACACACACACACACACACACACACACACACACACACACACACACACACACACACACACACACACACACACACACACACACACACACACACACACACACACACACACACACACACACACACACACACACACACACACACACACACACACACAGAGATCAATTATGCAGTTTGTAAGTCAATCAGATAAATTTGACATTTTCTTAAATGAGCTCACAAATGACATTCAAACCTAATATAGATAATGCTCTGCGATCTTCAGTTACAATTTCTGAAACGATAAAGATGAAAGCAGTGAGAATTACTGTGGAATGAGTGTTAATAAGCCGTGATTCTCAATCAGAGGAGGCGTGCACATTTTAAAATACTGTGCCGTTGAAGTAATAGATGCAGAGACCTCTTTATTTGCTCCACCTGATGAAGTAGAGCGTTTAAAATCAGCACGCTTTCAAGTTTAGTGAAGGCTGATGACGGGTCGGCCAGGTAAAAGAATGAGGGCGTATTACAAGCACCAAAACTCCACAGTAAAACACAGTATGACTGCAGATTGTGTTTGAATGAGGTAATTTCACAAAGATATTGTAGAAGATACAAGGTCACAATGGGCTAAAGCCGATATTTTGTTGTCATTTGTTTTTCCATTTGTTTTTGTGAATCGCAGATGGCTTGTATGTCAGTATGCCAGTCTTCATTTGTCATTTGGGAGTCTCCTTGTCATTGACAAAATATGTCAGGCATCATAATATTTATGAAATGCTCTGCGAAAGACTGATCCTGGGAACACTGACTGAATCCTGAGCCTTTAGCTGATGGGGATATATGCCACATCTAATTTGCACAGCCGACAGTGTTCACTTGATTAGTTGGCTATTGATGTGTAGAACATTTGGCAGTCACTTAGAGTTCGGGGCTAATTTTCCAAAAGAACAATTAGTCATTTTGAAAGCTTCTAAATCAAACTAACTGTATTTCTTAGTTGTAATGTATTTGATGGTATTAAATAAGGACAGTGATTGTGATTGTAATCTGTTGTCTTGTTGAATTCCCCAACAGATGTTTCTGTTTCACAACGTGACCATCACGGTGCCGGCCAATTTCACTCAGTGCACCACCCGAGGGAGCTTCGTCAAACACTGGCAGGAGACCATTTACAATATGTTCACTTTCATTTGCCTCTTCCTGATACCTCTGGCCATCATGATCTGCTGCTACACGAGGATCTTGGTGGAGATCTCCCGAAGGATGACCAAAGGGATCAGTAAGTGGAGTTCAATTTGAAAGGATGTTGCTAATGTTGCAAATTGTATTAATGGCACCATCGCTATATGAATTAGTGTTTCAAAATATTGAGCTTTAGATATGTCATGTTTAACTCTTTCCCCGCCAGAGTATAGGAAAGCTTCACAGTCCTATAGCTCGTCCTGGGTCAACATTTAATTCAGTAACATTAGGAAGTTTTGATTTAGGGTGCTTTCACATCTCTAGTTCAGTTCATTTGGTCCGAACCAAGGGCAAACAATTATACATTTTTAGCATTTTTCAGCTTTTTCTGTTCCTTTTCACACCACACTGATTGCTTTGGTCCGAACCAGTTGAAATGCAGTCACATGAAAACATCACTCATTGGCCACGGCGTATTTCCTAAACTGCTTTTCGATTGGTCAGAATTTACCTGCGGGAAAAATCCAACGGAAGAGGAAAAGCCAGCAAACAACACGGAGACAACACAACTATGGAGATACGACTGTGCTGGCTGGTTTTGTCCCTGGACATAATCTATTACATTGTTTGTATACGCCACAATATGCAAACAATAAATTTCTATAATGAAGTGCGGATGCAGCTTGAAAACCAAACGGCGAGCGCGCATCGCTTGTCAAGTTTGTCAGCGAGTTGCCATGCTAAAGTGCAAACTGTCAACAAACACTTCCTCATCCCATAATGCACAGCGCAGCTGACTACGGCAGCTGGTTTAGTTAAAAAATGATCAGTACTTTTTGCTTTTTTTCCTCTTCAAGGAGGTCTGGGTACGCTTGTTTGATCTGCTTTTGGTGCGCACCCGAGTGCGATTGCTGCTTTCACACCTGACCAAACGAACCGCACCAAAGGGGAAAACGAACTCTAGTACGATTCAACGGAACTAAATGATGCAGATGTGAAAGCACCCTTATATGCTGTTTAATGTTGATGATTGCGTTATTTACATATGCATCTGCTTACATATGCTATCACTTGTTTCTGCTTCTTCTTCACGTGTTTTGATCAGGATATTCAGCAGTCTTTCAGAAGATGTGTCAAAGCGCCCCCTACCGTATAACAGTGGAGACACGGAAAGCCGAAAAAGTACGTCAATGGCAGGGAAAGAGTTAAATCACTCAAATTTAAATGTATATACCCTGATAAAATATTACTCCAGGCAAAGTATGTTTTGCTCCAGACGCATCATCGAATCAGTGAGTTGTTAACTGCTGCAGTCGGATCAGTCAAATTTACAGATGAATCATTCAATGCGATTTGCAACACTCTATTAAGTTAATCATAAATTCTGGATCAAACCCTAAATTGACAAAGAACATTTATAGCGAGCGTTGTGAACCCGCAGAGTCTGATCTAAACCGGTTGAATGTTTTGCTTTTGTCAACTTTGCCCACCGAGAAATGTTCGTATGCGTTTTTTCGTATTAATCATCCCAAAAATTTGTCACGCACAGAAACCTTGCACACTGAGTCCGATGCATATTAATTAATTTGCAAAACAATACAAAATGGAGCAGTGAGGATGATTTTGTTGTCTTCTCTCCTCTAAAAAAGAGAAAAAGAAAGAGGAAATATTGGGTCCATCCAATTCCGAGTTTGCGTGGAGAGGAAGGAGAGTTCCACCTCCTTATCAAGGAGCTGCGGGATTGTCTTGAGTGATTCAAAGTTTACTTCAGGATGTCAGTGGCTCAGTTTGATGCTTTGCTAGCTATACTGTAGTTATTTATTAAAAAGAAGACCACCAATTTTTTGTCATACAGTTTGTCATTCAGCTTTGTTTGTCATACAGTGAAAATTTTGCAGAAAATGCAGAAAATTTTACCTGATCCAATTTTTTTATGACGGACGAAAGTTTCGGAGGCATTGACACAATGTGAGGTCATATTTATTTTTTTACGTACAAAAATTTCGGGCTCTATAAAGGACCTTAACCTACTCTGAAACTCAGAGTTTGTTGGACTAGCTTTTTGTAACAGGCCACTGGTCGTGATTTCTTCACAGTCATAATATCCAGTTGAAATATTCTTCAGAATATCTGCTTTTGAGCTCCTCAGACGAAAGTCATACAGTTTTGGAACGACACGAGGGTGGGTGAATAACAGAATTTTAACTCTTTTCACGTCATTGATGGAAATATCCATTATTTGTGAGAAAACGCTTCCCCACCATTGACAGAATTTTCCGGCTTTCCCTGTTTTCACCGTTATACGGTAGGGGACGCTATTACACATCTTCTGAAAGAGTATAGAATCTCCTGATCAAAACACAGGCGAAAAAGAAGCAGAAACAAGCAAAAGCATGTATGCATATATAACAAAAAATGTGACCATCAACATTAAACAGTATATAAATCAAAACTGCCTAATGTTACTGAATCAAATGTCACCCCAACATGAGCTATAGGACTGTGCAAGCATTACGGGTGTTTATGGACTCAATCTACTCCATCTATGTTTTGTTCATCATTCTGAATCCGATCCAGATGTAGTCTTTTACAAAAACGCATTTTTGCTCAAAATGGTGCCTTTTTAGGAAACATATCTTTTGTTGATCAAAAAAGAATGCAAAAAGCTAGAATAAAAAAGGCAGAAGGGGTATGTTCTTTCTTTTGATATATTGCATGTTCAGATACTCATGCAACAAAATATTCTGGGGGCCATGATTTTTTTCTGGCAACTGGCTGGCAACTTTTAAAAAAAATGCTGGCAGGAAAGAGTTAATATAAGTATGAACTATCCCTTTAAGTACAAAAAACTGAAAAAAAATGTGTCTGGACCATCATATATCTAACGCACATTCATAAAAATGTTCTCGCTTTTACAGTATCTTCAAAGGAAGTCCACTTACGCCGTTCCAACAGCAACATCCCAAAGGCCCGAATGAGGACTTTGAAAATGAGCATAGTCATTGTGACGTCTTTCATAGTTTGTTGGACGCCGTACTACTTGCTGGGTCTCTGGTACTGGTTCCTTCCCGACGATTTAGAAGAAACTGTTTCTCACTCACTGACTCACATACTGTTTATTTTTGGACTTTTTAATGCAATTCTGGATCCCATCACTTATGGCCTCTTCACCATCCATTTCCGCAAAGGACTGAAGCGTTACTGTCGCAGCGCGGTTGTACTCACAGAGTCAGAAAATAACTCCATCATGACGGGCTCATTGAAATGCTCACCATCTCCGTTTCGCATGAAAAGAGTGACCCAGACGGGTCCAGGAACTGATCCAGAGCAGAATATGGTGGGCGGGAAAGACAAGAAGCCAGTTGACAGTAAAAACAAGGAATAGTGGCAACCCTACCAATCCAGCCTTGAAAGTGTCATTTGATTCGAGATACTGATGTGACAAGGCAGGCCTTGTACTGGCTGTCTATCTGCTCACAAGAACAATGAGACAGCAACACATACCTGCCTGTTCTCCTCAACAGAATGAGACACATTTGAATTGAGCTCAAGTGCGTGGCATCTTTTAAATTGTTCACTGATGAGCTGCGTAAATTACTCGTTATATATTTAATACCCATCTATTTTCCTGATTCAGGTGATTAAGTTTTGTAATAATTTGCTCTTTACTAAATATGCCAATCCAGTTTTTTTTTCTGCAGATTAATTAGACCGTCATTTACATCAAGGGTTTTTTTTTCTTTTCTTTTTTTCTTCATCACACAAATCCAAGTAGTTCAGCATCTACACCTGCTATCACAAAGGGCATTGCTCTTGAATTACTTGTCTGTGAGGAAATTGCTTTCATCTACAAACAAAAAAGATGCATCGCATTTTGAGATATTACAAATGCAAATTAATGCATATTGGTTCTTGAATACTCTTCTGGTGTTAATTGGAAACGTTCAATCTTACCTTTTCAGGAATCTTAACCCAGCCTCTTAAGATGTTATGGTTTAATGTGTATACTTTGTATTGAAGAGATTCATAATCACTAACCAGCCTCAAGAGGTCCTGCATTTAAGGTCTGTGCTATTATTACAGGAGCCGCCTGTCTCAGAAGAATCCATATTTATTCATATGTGGCCAGGGTCGTTTGAAACATTCGGCGGGGCCCCGAGTTAGAGGAAGGGGTGCCCTCGGTCTGTTTGCGATCGCCCTTCGGAGGAGGGGAGGGGGGCTCCCCTTGGTCTGGTCGCTGCGGGGCCCCCTAAAGCACGGGGCCCTGTGTGGTCGCACCAGTTGCGCCGCCCTAAAAAAGGCCTGTGGTGTTTACATGTTCGCATTAAGGCTGTTATGTTTGATATCGATGTATTGACAGCATCTATTTCAATGTCTTCAGTGGCGCAATCAGCAAAACTTAAAGCCCAATTTATACTTCTGCGTCAAGTGTACGCCATAGCTACGTCGTAGGCTGTGTGTTGCACGCGTAGCCGACGACATACCCTGACGTGCACCTCTCCAAAAACATAACGCATCAATTCTATGCAGACCACAAGCGCTGTGATTGGTCTGCCAGAACCCCTACCTCAGGGGTACACATGCTCCCTCTACATGTGTAACTGCACGTCGACGCGGACAAGGACGCAGAAGTATAAATGAATATCGACGCGTAGCCCACGGTGTAGAGGTTACGGCGCAGGCCTGGCGCAGAAGTATAAATCAGCCTTAAGGCTTAAGAATCTATGTTTTGACGCGATCGACCCGGGTTCGAATCCGCCTCTTTTCCCATCACATTGGAAAGGCATTTACTTTCAATAAAAATTAAGAAAATGTCCTAAAGTTCCTAACAAAATGTTTAATACTAATAAAAGCATTTATTGGGTAGGGTTAGTGGTAGGTGTAGAGCCCTTTATTGTCCCATTAAGGCGGCATCCATTTAATGATTTTAATAAATATAATCATTTACACTCTGTTATTATTGCATCCTGTTAATGTACAACAATACTGAGGTGCAAATAGTATGTATCTGTCAAAATAAAGTATAAATTACATGTAATTACTATTTACACATTGCAAAGAACTGCTTCTTTTACATGGTGTAAATAGAATATATCAATATTTTCACTTTGTATGCTATTTCCCTTAGTAAATAACATCTACAGCTATTTGCACTTGGTGTAAATATTATCTAGGGCTGTGCGATATTGAAGAAAAATGGGATATGCAATACCTTGTTAAATAATGCGATATTCGATATGCGATACGATATTGCTTTAAGTGTGTAAAATCTATTTAAATTATACATTAAAAATTACTTAAAAACTGAGAATGATATAATTTATGTGTTTCAGATTCTTTCTGGGAAAAGAAAGCATCGCAACAACTTGAAAGGGACCAGCAGTGTTTTAACAAAGATTTGTCACAAATCTGACAACATAAATTTAACATCAATGCAAACAAACAAAAAATGTAATGCCAATGTTTAAATACCAAAAACTCTTTGCTTGACTTGGTAATATATAGTTATATCAACCTAAAACTTAACATCAAGAACATCCAGGTGAACAAAGACACCTGAACGAACAAAACCAATTTTTTTTGGTTATTTTAATTTATCTTTGTTAATTAAGAATAAGAACTAAAAACAGTAGTCTTCACATGAATTAAATATACACTGATACATAATAAAGCTACAAAGGTTATTCAGCCAATAGCACTGATTGATTTTCTCTTTTTCTCTTGTTGTTTGACAGACAGCAGCAGGTTTACTGTTTCTTTCCCCAACTGATATTGTTCACGTAAAGCATTACTGACTGTGTTTACATGAATACTCATCAAGACAGCCATTTTGACATAACTGTGTGTGTATTTGACAGTTAGAGTGTGTAACAAGACACGAAACAGAACTGAAGGGATCACACGTTTTCAGAGAGCAGGCTTGTGCGCCCGTTTCGGTGTGTGTGTCAGACAGCTCGAGACTGCAAGGAGTTGTTTTTCACAAGTTATTGCATTTAATAACTATTTTAAACGTCAAGCAAGTCACATAAGTAACAGTCGTGTGTCCAGTCTATTCTCTGCTATATGCGTCGACCTAAAACGTACACTTTTCACAATGTTGAAGTAGCCTACTAAAATCCTTCAGATATTGCGTGCCGTTGCGATAAGCATATCACGATATGTACATTTGCAAAATTTCGATTATTTCGATATATTGTGCAGCCCTAATATCATCTATCGCTAAGAAAATTGTATTTTAACTTCTATCACTATTTTCACTTAGTGCAAATAACCACTGCCTTCAAATAAATGCTGTTCTTTTTATTCATCCAAAAAACACAACTGTTTTCAACATTGAATATAATACATTTTATAGCATATTAGAGACCGTCATGAAGGATCATGTGACACTGAAGACTGGAGTAATGATGCTGAAAATAAAATTAAAACATGTTAAAATAGAGAAATGTAATAATATTTTATAATCTTACTACTGTTTTTGGGATCAAATAAATGCAGCCTTGGTGAGCTTTCTATCAAAAACTTAAAAAAACTGACCAACTTCAAACTTTTGAAGAGCAATGTGTATCTGAAACATCCCACAAAATCCTTTGAAATTAGTTCAGTCTGTTCATATGTAATGCTTGAATTTTAGATGCTGTCAATACTTTAATAACCTGTGCTTCAGTGTCTATTCAAACGTGCACAAATATAGAACCACATTTTACATACAAATACCGCCGAATGTTTATGAAGAAAAGGTTGCACTCTGGCCAACACTTACTGTCACAACCTTTGCAGTTGCAACTATTTAGCTTTAAAATGAGGTTGGATTGATTGATGAGCAGGTGGTGAATGTGTTTACATCATACTTCTCAGGGAAGGTGCTTCTTTTGTCACAGGGTATTGAAGTCCAACTGGAGACTGACAAACTGTAAAGCTTTCTTTCGTTTTAATGTCAGGTAAATACTGTCATCTCTGTTGATGTGACGTTATTCGTGTTCTGAATTCAGCTAATGTATTCAGCTAATAATCAACATGTTTGAGAGCGTATTTCTGAGGGAGTCACGTGACATCCTCTAGTTGTGCTTCTTGTGTTTGCCTTGTGTCCGTGTGTCACGCAGGCCTTAATGACCCAGATTTTCAACCTCAGTAAATGTAATAGCCCTCCGGGAAAGTGTATTTGAGAAGGGAAATGAAAGGGGAGTGAGTCTGTCAAACTGTCATAAGTGAAGTGAAGATCTATACTCTTGCACATATGTACATTGCCATTAAGTGAACCACGGCTGCTCTTTCATATTCCTTACGAATGGAAACATTAGGTACACCGAGTCTTGGAGAAACAGTGCCAAATTGTCTGCCAAATTTATTCATTATATCTGTTATGTACATTTGCTGAAGAGAGGGATTAAGATTATTGGATGATGTGAGTAAGATATGGCATTTATATAAACTGTTGACATTAATCTACAGAAAAGATTACAGTGTTAAAACCTTATTTAAATGCATGACACTAACTATGTGTTTTTGAGAAAAAGAAGAAAGTGTTGTGCATGATATATGACGATATTGTATTGTGTGTCATTATGTTGTCTGTTTTTGGTTAATGTGAAGCAGTAATAAAAGCTTTTGCTTTCATTTACAATCCCCTTGTTTCTTTTAATTTAGCCACAACCTGTTGTTGAATATTACTGAAAAAGGTTTAAACAACAATATAATGATTTCAAAGCATTCTGTTCTCACTAAACAAATTGTAATGGATTCATATTCAGACATTCATATTCATAACAGATTTGTAGCAACCCGCAAGTGCAACCCGCATTAATGTCAATTATAATGTTCCTGAGAATCCATAAAACATTCTATGTTAAACAAAAAGCTGGGAAGAAACAAGCTGGGAAGAAACATGCAATACAACTGCAATAACATAAATTACTGTTCAAGTACATTCACTCATTTACATCCACTTTGCAGCATTTCAGCCAAGAACAGAATCATGTTTGGCTGTAATATCGGCTCTGAGTTGGCTTCATTGTTATTTAAATGATTAAAAAAACATTAAGATGTTTCATGAGATGTTTTTCAGGACCAGTGTATTGGTTTCTGGGCTCTACACCAGCAACACCAGCAGCTGATGTTTATTTCTGAAGAGCTAATAAACTTCTTTGTGGAAAGGTTTTTCTATCAGACATTAAAACCCTGCTCGTTTCAAACTTGCACCTTTAATTCTACAGCTGTCTAGAATCTTTCATTCTAGCTGAAGACGAGTCAAAATGTCCAAGGCAGTGATACAGATTTCATGTGATATTGATTGGTAAATGTGTCATGAAGCTTTTTTCAGAGGCAATATGAGTAACGACTGACAGCTTAATGCAGTGTAGGTGTAGATCTTTATTACTGAAGTGGATGACAGTGACAAAGCGGATATAGATCAATTTTGAAAAGACAAAAAACACATGAAACGTAAATGGAAATGTGCAACAAATGCACAACGAACTGCCACAAAATTCTGGATGGCAACATCTCCTGGACACAAACAGGACTTGTAATCATTGTTTTTACA